>NW_010317137.1:35252-63603 GCF_000700745.2 Antrostomus carolinensis | reverse complement strand
GTCACCCACCGGTGACAGCGTGGTTGCAGTGTTTGGCTCAGGGTATATCCCAATGTAATTCCCATAGGGATGCTTGAATTTGAGATGGAGGAAGGCTCAGGAGACCAGGACCCACCCTGAGGTGGGAGCTCTGAGGCAGCAGAGACAGACAATGTGCCTGGTCAGCAAAGCTGAGGAAGGAGAGGCCAGGATTACTGCTGCCACAGCTTGTTAACATAAACTAATACAGGCTGCTGCGTCGGACGCCGAGAGATAGGAGGGAGAAAAATGGGAAGCGTGTGCAGGAATAAGGGCCCTGATAATGAACCTGGCAATGAGAATGCAAAGCAAAACAAAACAGGAGGAAATGCTTTCGTTGCAGAGCCCGGGCTCTATCTGCTTTGGCTTCTTGCTGATTTTCAAAGACTTTTTTTTTGTGGTTGGGATTGTGCTTCCCAGCAATGCTGCTGGGATCTCTTCTTTGTCCTCAGAGTTGTGGAATTGAGAAATGTCTAATTTTGGGGCCATCACAGTGTGGGTGTGAGCAGGGTGAGCGATGCTTCATTGCATCTCCTGGGACTGGAGCTGACAGCACGGTTACCTGTGGCCAGGGTGGTTGTGAACCCATCCCAGTTCATGCAGGACTAGTTGCCTGCTGCTAAAGTGGAAGAGCCAGCAGCGAATCATAGAATGGTTTGGGTTGGAAGGGACCTTAAAGCTCATCCAGTTCCAACCCCCCTGCCAGCAGCAGGGACACCTTCCACTAGACCAGGTTGCTCAAAGCCTCATCCAGCCTGGCCTTCAACACTTCCAGGGAGGGGGCATCTACAACTTCCTTGGGCAACCTGTTCCAGTGTCTGACCACCCTCACAGTGAAGAACTTCTTCCTCATATCTAATCTCAACCTCCCCTCTTTCAGCTTAAACCCATTTCCCCTTGTTCTGTCATTAACTGCCCTTATGAAAAGTCCCTCCCCAGCTTTCTTGTAGCCCCTTCAGGTACTGGGAGGCCGCTATAAGATCTCCCCGGAGATGGGAGCCCAAATGGCTTTGGGCTTCTGTAGCAACGAGCAGAGCAGACTCTGTAGCTGTTCCCGAGAAATTTGGGGTGAGGAAGCTCTTTACACACCCTGGGAAGGGAGGGATGGAGGTGACATGTGATGCAGGCTTCACCCTGGGGTGTGCTGTCTCAGTAGATAGCCGTGTTGAGCTGCTGGGTTACAAGAGGGCAGGTAATCTCCAGCCCTCCTCTCCCTCTTTAAAATGTATATTTTATTTTTGGTATGAAAAGCATGAGGGGGAGTTTGCTGCAGCGTGTGGGACCAGGCACCAGCCCCAGCAGCGCGGGGACAGCCCTTGCTGAAAGGCAGCGCTGGTTTTATGAAGTGTGCCTCCTTGCCTAAAGGGTCCTGGCTTATCACAGATCCCTCAGCCGTGGACAATTCATCTGTTTTTATGGTGATGACGGAAGAATCCAATCTGCAGGCTGTAGCTGGAAAGTTCAGAGCCACGCAAGGCTGGCTGGGGAGGAGAGCAGGTTTTATTGATGGTCTGGGCTTCCAGAGGTTGTGTGGGAGGAATCTTGTTAATGGGTCCCTTGGGCCATTGCCTCCTGACTCTGCCATCTCTCCTAGTCACCTGCCTCAACTCCTATGGTTTTTTTTATTCTTTTATTTTTTTCCCCTTTCTTTTAGAGTAAACGTTGGTGCTTTACAAGCATTTTGGAAAATGGAGCAGAGGGGAAGGATGTGGGGCTGACCAGGCACCTCCCAACCCTTTCCCACTTATGGGAGCTGCCCCATCTCTAGTGCCACGTCCTTCAGTGTCAGAGACTGCTGCAAAAGATGTCCAAGGCTTTGTGACATGGCTGTGACAGCACAGAGCAATGGCCTTGCCTCCAAGGTGACCAGGGAGCTGTTGATGGGCAGCAGCTCCATCAGTCTCTGGCGTTGGTTCAGAGGGGTGAAAGGACGATCGGTCGTGGCTCTTCCGTGCAGCCAAGTGAGACCTTGCAGAAGAGCCTTTTTTTTAAGAGTGAGAATCTTGCTTCCCAGAGCCTGGTGCTTGGTGGGGAAATGGTGATTGTCAGCGTTGTTGGCCACACTCCACAACCTGAACTGTGCGTTCTTCTCGATGATGCTCGCTCGGGTCGCGGGGTGTGCAGATCCAGCTCCAGCTTTCTGACTTGGCTTTGATAATTAATTGATAGTTGAAAAATGTTTGACAAACAAACAGCAAACAGAAATCAAACCTGCTCACGTGGGCATTAACATTTCATGTTGCCTTTCTCGTTTGTTTTGCTTTTAAATCACAAAACGCTGTGATACATTTTTAATCGGAAGCGCTATTGGCTGGGGGCATCCCTCCTTCCCTAAATTAACTTTCTTGATTTTAAAAAAAAAGGAAGTTCAATAAAGAAATGTAATGGGATGTTTTAGGAGGTGGATGATGGGGTTTTGACAACTGTTTTAATTTTTATAAGGGACGTTTTTGTCAGGGGGAAATGTATTTAAAAACATGTTTAAAATAGCTCTCAGGGTGCTCTCAGCATCCGCGGTACACTCCATGGTGTGATGACGGCTTGTATTTAGCTGGTGTGGATCTTGCTGGCTCTACCCAAGACAGAGTTTTCTCAGCTTGTTTCTTTGCAATCACACCTTGCAGCCATCCTTAAGGCTCTCTCAGAAGAAAATCCTCCCTGTGGGCTAAAGCCAGTGTCTTGCAGGTGATGCTCTTATCTTGAAAGCTTAACTGAGGTTTCCCCCCACCCTCCTTTCCAGGCAGGAGATAAAAGGCATGTTTGTGTGTTTACAAGCACACTAAATAGTGGGTGGGGAATATTAATATAGGACTAAACCCATCCCTGGCATGAATCACAGGGAAGACATATGTTGCGACAACTTTCCTAAGGGGATTCTGGCCAAGGTAGATACCGAGTGTTCCCTGGAGGGAAGAAGGAGGGAGGGACAGCTCTTTTCTTTCCAAGACTGATGTAATTAAAGAGTTATAATGTCCTTTAACTTCTGTGCCCTTGGCACTGTTGTGCACTGGTGTATTTATTTATTATTTGGTTTTTTAGTGCTGATGAGTGGCTAATAGACTTTAAAGGGAGAGGCAGGAGGCCCAGAAATACAGCTCAGCATTGTGAACAGAGATTATTATATTTCCCTGAGAGTGAGCATCCATCCATCCATCTTCCCTGTGCAGCTGACTCTGTGGCTAAGCATGAGGTTAAAACCACCGTCCTTCCAGCTGTCGGTTAACACTCTGAACTTTGTAAAGGGAAGCTTATTTTAATTTAATAGAAAAATACATTATACATAATCCTTGCAATAAATTTCCCTCTGATCTGAAGGAGAATCTGCTGCTGTAATGCATCCGCCCAGCCCAGCTACCTGCAGATTTGTGGCTGCGTGGTTTAAATAATAACAATAACAATACTAGTAGCAATAATATCCTTTGCTGCTGTCCTTGAGTGACAAAGATGATGGAAAATGAAGTTGTAGATAGCTGGAGATGACAATGTGAGTATCCTCTACCCATCTTCCAGGTTATTAGCAGGTGTCAGTCACTGGAAGGAATCTAATCATTTCCAGACTCAGTGATGTCTCCCAAAGTCGGCCGTGGTGCTGTGGCTGCAGAAAGGAAATGGTTTTTACGGGCTTGATTCCCATTTCTGCTCAGACCCGTTGGAGAGTCTGTAATGGTGTAGATGTCCATGGCCACATCGCATCACCCACTGCAGCGAGGTCCTGTCACCCTGCTCCTGGGTGTCACCCTGACAGGCGTACAATACTCACTACCTGTTGCTGCTGTGGAGTTGCACCACCATACTTTTGTACCTTGCTCTGCTGACCACCCTTACCCCCCATCATCCATCCTTCATCCTTGGTTAATCTGAGAAAGATGGTGAGATTGTAGCTGTTGAGAAAGGGGGATGCACAAGAGTGTCTGCTTGCCTGTCCCCATGGACATGGTGTGCATTTCATGGAGCAAGTCATACAGGGGAAAATGTCATTGCTCCCTTTGACTCAGCATCCTTGGTGGGTATCAGGATAAACACACAATAACCATCACTTTTTAAATAAGCATATGACACACATGATGGGTGTCAGAGCTTCCTGCCATGGGGAGGCTTCTCCCTCACACCTTTCCTTGAGGGTCTGACTGGTCCAGAGGAGTGAGGGAACTGCACAAGTTTATTGTTTTCCAAGCAGGTGGTGCTCTACGAGCTTAAAGTGAGCACCAGATGGGCAGAGATGATGAAAGAGGCATCGGCGTGAAAGGCTTCCCTCTAGGGTGTTAAATATTACATTCACCGAGCCCGCCGAACTGTTGAAACCAATAGAACTAATTAGAGAGCCGATGCCCGGGAAGGACGAGCCTTGGCTAACAGCTGAAAGAGATGCCAGATCATACAGAAACCTCCCTTTGTCTGCTCCAGCATCTCGTGTGAGCGTGGCAGGCAGGGCAGGTCATTCCATCATTCAGGGGGTACCACTGGAAAGGGAAGCGTGTTCCAGGGTCCACCTTCCAGCATGGATGAGGGCTGGGAAGCAGAGGGGCCAACTGGCTCCTGTGCAGCAGGATTTGTTTGGGGTTTTTTTTCCTTTTCACTTGCTGACCAGGTTGAGAAGATCTCACTGGTGTTTGCATGTCATTGGAGAGCTGTGCCATGTTCTGTACTCGTGCATGAAGTCTGTGAGGAGCTTCCAGGAGAGAGGAGAAGGAGCGGGGCTAGCTGGGGTTGTAGGGACTCTGGGGAGTGTGTCAAAGTCACCGTCATGGGGCTGTCACCCTGATGATATCAGAGTGAGCAGCTCCTTTTTTGCAGTGACAAGTCAGGCTTTGACAGGGGGCAAGTGGGCACCAGTGTGCACCTTATCATAGACTCACAGAATGGTTTGGGTTGGAAGGGACCTTCAAAACTCATCCAGTGCAACCTGCCTGCAGTGAGCAGGGACATCTTCAACCAGATCAGGTCACTCAGAGCCCCGTCCAACCTGACCTTGAACGTTTACAGGAATGGGGCTTCTACCACCTCTCTGAGCAACCTGGGCCAGTGTTTCTCGATGTAAAAAAATTCTTCCTTATATCCAGTCTAAATCTCCCCTCTTTTAGTTTAAAACCATCATCCCTTGTCCTAGCACAGCAGGCCCTGCTATAAAGTCTGTCCCCATCTCTTGTTGGCTCCCTTCAAGTACTGAAAGGTGCAAGAAGGTCTCCCGGGAGCCTTCTCTTCTCCAGTTGGGACAACCCCAACTCTTTCAGCCTGTCCTCATAGCAGAGCTGCTCCATCCCTATGATCATTTTTGTGTCACTTAGCCCCCCCCAAATCAATCTTTCCCCAGATTTCCATCTCTGCTGCAGCAGCTCCTGCCATGGTACACGGGAGAGCCCATCTCCACATCGTGAGAGAGAATCAATCCATGAGTGTGCCCTTGTCAGTCTGGGCTCCTATTCTCTTAATGGGCTTGTTAAGAGCGTGTGTGCCAACAGCTGCCCTGAAAGAGGGCAGGACGAGCCAAGCCAGCCCCTGCCATCTGTGCCCTCAGTCAGAGCTGCTGCATGGCTTTGTGCTGCCACTGCCCCTCTGCCTCTCCCTCTCTGGCAGCCCTTGCCACTGAAATAATAGTAATAATAATAATAATAATAAAAGGAAAGGAATTAAGACAAGTAGGCAAACATAAAGATGAGTTGTTGTGTGGAGTCTCTGCAGATTCTGATCTCAATGTCAAGGGAGCGTCGTTCCAGCCTAATGGCATCTCTCTGTGAAAGTGCTTTGTAGCAGTCATAAATAAACACGCCGGCTGAAAGGCACGATAACAAAAAAATGGAAACTGAGGCAGCCAGGATCTTTATTATTGAGAGGAGAAAGTGTCTGAGATTAGTAAGAACAAGGGGAGAGGAGAGGGTAAAAATAAAAGGCGGCCGATTGTGTTGCTGCCTTGTCGGTGTCAAGAGAGGATCTGGCTGTGGTAGGTTGACAGGTTGTCTGGATAAATAGTTTGGGGGCAGAACATACATTTCTGTTGGAACTTTCTTTTTTTACAGCCAAGATCAGGAGCTCCAGAGGTACTGTCAAGGACGGACGAAGCTCTATAAATCAGGACAGGCTTTTTTGTCTGTCTGAAAAGTCTTATCTCGGAGTTCGTCCAGGCAATTTTTTGAGGTCTCTCTAGCTTCCTCCCTTCTCCTTATCAGAGCTCCACAGCTTTAAATGCAGATAGATACCCTCTAATGGAAGCACAAGCCAGAGCCCTCACTCCTTGTAAGTGCCAGCTCGTAATTTAGTTGTGTGCCCTTTGGCTCCAACGCATCCATCAAGGAAAGCAGAGGCAGCGTCACCTCCCGGCACGCCAAGGAGGGTGATGGTGGTGGCAGCGAGGGCCTTGGCTGTAGCACCCCTGGCTCGTGTCCTCCTTCCTCAGTGTGGGACGAGCTGTCTGTAAAATGGGTTGAGGCTGGTGGGTTGTTTTTTTTTTTTATTGTGTGGTTGTGTTGAGGGGATTAGGGAATGATAAGAAATCCTTTGTGGTACCTGAGGCAACAGGGTGGGGATGAACAGGGGGTAGAGCCATTTCCTGAGCAGCCATTTCACTGAATCTTTTAGTTTTCTCTTGCCATGTCTTCCCCCCTTCCCAATTTTTATATTGAAACAAAATGAGTTGGGAGGGATGGGCTGATTTTTGACTGGCTGTGGTCCAGAGGGATGTCATGCACCCAAAAATCAGAGCTCACCAGGATGAAAAGCGAAATGGGGTGAGCTTCTCTGCTGAGCGGTTTCACAGGGGAGGAAGGTGTCCAGCAACCCTTTGGCTGCTGGAACCCTACCCAAAACTCCTCTAAAGACTTTTTGAAGTTCACCTGCCAGCACCCACACTCCACCATGTCACCTTCTCTAACGAACGGCGCATGGCTAATGGCAACACTTCACCATTCCCGACAGCTCCAGATTGTTAATTCCCCTTGTTTTTCCCTCAAATAGCATTTTGCCTTCTGGCTAGAACAGCGTGGTTGCATCTGCCCGTAAGCTCCTCACCTGTGGACATGTGGAAAGGGTTTAATAGGTTTCTTCTTTTTGCCCCACTGGGCTGTGACCGGGAAGGGAGACAGAGCTGCTTGAGTCACTAATTGCTTTGGCCTTGCAACTCCCAAATGATGGAAGAGATTAAAAGGGAAGGAAAACAGCTATTATATCTCTTTCTTGAAAAAACTTGCAGCATGAAAGGCTCATTAACATCATTAGTGTTTCATTAACCTCTAGCCAGACAAATAAGCTGGAGGTAATTTAACAGTATAGGGAAAAGAAAGAAAATTAAAAATTACCCAGGTGGAGGTGACATTCTGCAGCTTCCCTCCGCTGCACATTTTGGAGAGGTGCGGGCTGTGCTACCCTGCCTGCCTGGGGTTTGGAGGGCTGCCAGCACTGCTGCCTGCTCCGAAGGGCTGGAGGTAATAACGAGCGGGGAAAGTCATTGATTGTGACAAAATGGGATTCATTTGAACACAACAACATCTAAAATCTTGAAAAGGAACCTGGCTCTGTGCAGTGCTGACTTAAAAACCAAAAAAAAACCACTAAAAAGAGGTGTGGGGGGGAAATCAGTGGCTGCAAAATTACTTTCTTTGTTTGAGTTAAAATACTTTCTCCCCTTATTAATATTTGTGGGGTTTTATTTGATTTTTATCTCTCCCCAAGTTTGTGCTCCACCCCCACCCCGCTCATCCGGAGTCCGTACGCGTGTGTACACACAGGGGGAGATGTATTTCTATACATGCAAACGCACGCTCCGGCTGCTGCTTTGTGCCAGCTTTGTGAGTCCAATTGTAACTCATTGCCTCTCTCTCAATTGCTTTCCCTTTAGCAAGACCTTCTGGTATTAAATGGACGTTGTTAGTTCCTCCTCGAAATCTAAAGGTGGATTGAAAAATGTAAGGAAATTGTAGAGCTTTTTTTTTTTTTTTTTTTTTTGTTGTGTTTTCTGGTAGCTTCCAGGATTGCCTAATTAATCGAAGTTGTCCATAAGAGGCAGTTTCTGCCTCTAAGAGAGTAGAAAATAAGGAAAATTAGCAAAGGGGAGATGTTTCTCCCCATCCTCGGTTGCAGAGGGATGAAGGTGACTTGTCCAAGGTCACCCAGAGGAGATGACATTGGAGCTGAGCATTGAACATGCTCCTCATAGATCCCAATCCTGTATTTTCCACTTGTTCTCCTCTTCCACAAACTTTCCTTCTTGCCTGTGCCATATCCTATGAGGTTTACCTGTTTCTGGGTTATGTTTTGCGTTACGGTGGTAGGACCAGCAGGTTTTTTGCTATTATTCATGGGGGTGGGAGGAGGAGATCCGCTGCCTTCACTCTCATCCTGGCTCTGCTATTTGCTCTGTCTGTGGTTTTGAGTAAGTCACTGAGCCATAAACCATGGATAACTCTTAGTGTGTTGTTTGAATTAGTGCTTATAAAGAACTTGAAGTGTGAAACATCACATTAATACCAAAATTTGTTTCTTTACCCACTTTTGCCCAGTATTTACTGCAACAAGAAACCTCAGCAAAGCGGGTGGGTGTTTGCTTGAGTGGAAGTTGTGATCAGGCTGTTGTCATAGAATCATAGAATGGTTTGGGTTGGAAGGGACCTTAAAGATCATCTAGTTCCAACCCCCCTGCCAGCAGCAGGGACACCTTCCACTAGACCAGGTTGCTCAAAGCCTCATCCAGCCTGGCCTTAAACACTTCCAGGGAGGGGGCATCTACAACTTCCTTGGGCAACCTGTTCCAGTGTCTGACCACCCTCACAGTGAAGAACTTCTTCCTAATATCTCATCTAACCCTCCCCTCTTTCAGCTTAAAGCCATTTCCCCTTGTTTTGTCATTAACTGCCCTTATGAAAAGTCCTTCCCCAGCTTTCTTGTAGCCCCTTCAGGTACTGGGAGGCCGCTATAAGATCTCCCTGGAGCCTTCTCTTCTCCAGGCTGAACAGCCCCAACTCTCTCAGCCTGTCCTTGTCCAGCACAAGGAAGGGATGGGAGATGCACCATTAGCTCTAGCTCCTCACACTAGTTTTTGGTAGCACCCTGAGCCTCTGCACTGCTCAGATACTTTAAAAAGCCTCAGTCTATAGTGTTAGAGGCACTTTCTGTTCTGATTTCACAGGTGGCCCGCAGGCACAAATAACCTTTACGTCGTGCTCTCCACTGTTTATGTAAACTTGGCTTCTGCTTGTTCCTGTCGTGCCGTGCCTGCACTCTTATTCCTGCGAGGATGGAGGGGTAGATAGAACAGGTAAAATTTCCCAATAAAAAAGGCCAGCACCTGGGGCTGAATAGCACAGCCTGCAGCTGTGGATGTACAGATGTGGACCCCACTTAGCCAGATGTGCAGATGACAAGTCTGATTCTGTCTTTAGGCAGGGTAGACAAGCCAGGAAAGGTCCAAGAATTGTCTTTAAACCTCTCCAAATTAGCCTGTGAGGTACAAAACTCAGCCAGATCTCCTGATATTGAGGAGTGGAGCTGAGACTTCAGATAATGGGGGGTCATTTGGGGTGCTTGTGTAAGCGAGGGCCTGTGTATGAACAAGAATGAAGAACTTCCTGAAAATGTGGGACCCTTTTTTGTTGGATGAGCCCTTTGAACAAGGCGGTGTTTAAAATTGTGTGGAGAAATCTTGGTCTAGTTTTGACATCGTGAAACAGCACGGACTGAAACACTATAAAGATCATTTTTATTGCTATCTATCAGTGTTTCTATCTGTGTTTCCATCCCTTCCTTTTGACAACAGTATATAAGCAGCCAGGATTTATCCTTCCCAGCTAAATCTCTTTCAACCCATGCAAGAAGCCCAGGAAATGATTTGACAAAAATATATAGTTCACCGAAATTATTCAACCCTCAAGCACTCAGGTTTAGGTCAGTGTAAATTTGGAATAAATATTTGTTCTGGTTCTTATCTTAGCCAAGCTGATATACCCAGCAGCAGCTGATAACTCCTTTTAAATTCACTGCAGAATCATCTTCCAAATGCTTTTCCCTCCTGTCTCCCCCATGTCCCTGCCTGGGTTTGTTATCATGGGGTGGCACACACGGGCTCCAGATTGCTGATGAGCTCTGCAAGATCCTCAGCTCCGTGGTTTTCCAAAAGGAAAAACATACATGGGAAGTGCATTGAAATGTCTTTTTTGAATAGAATTTTGTCAAAGAAATTAGGAAAAGCTTATCCAACTTTTCTTTAAAAGCCCAAATTGGGAACAAATGTGTGACTTGCACAAAAAAATAGTGTTTAGCTGGTTTACAATATCTTTTAACTTGTTTAACTTTTAAGCAGACTTTATTTCTCCTCTGAACTTAACAATTTCCTTCTTTGACTACAAATATTTTACTTGATGTGGAGAATGCTTTGAAATAGTTATTTACCCATCTCTCTTTATTTCTGTGAACAAACTTCACTGCACCTGTACCAGCTTCTGCAGCTACCTGGCTGTGCCACCCCTTCCCAGCCCTTTATCTTTCCTGCATCTGCCCCTGGCTTTGTGCAGTGTGAATGTGTGAGGGACAGCAAAAAGGGTGGTCTTGGAGCATCCCTGGTCCAGCTGCATCCCTGCCTGCAGCATCCCTGGCCATGCCTGGGGAAGCAGCACCATCTCGTGTCAGTCTGGAGCTGGCACAGCCAGTGCCTGAGCGCTTTGCATCTCCTGAAATGAAAAGTCAATCCCCAGCACCAGGACCACACTTTCTATTATTATTATTTTATTTTATTATTTATTTTTCATCCTGTCTTTCAAGGAGAGGGACTTCTAAAGCCTTCTGCTAACTGAGGTGATGTTCAATGGTTCAAAATCACATCTTATTTCCCAGGGAGTTAGGGATGGGTCTGGTTCAGGACGTGGCAGAGGTGCTGAGGTTTATTTGCTGTTGCTGAGACTCCTTTTGTACCAGCCTATTTTATACCTGTCTGAAATAATCATAGAATTGTTTGGGTTGGAGAAGACCTTTAAGATCATTGAGTACAACCATGATATAATAACTGCATATAGTATAATTAGGAGGCTTGTTCCTTTTGAGGTACGTCAGACCCAGACTTCACAGCACTAAAGAACAAGGAGTCACCACATCCCCTAAGGGAGTTTTATCCTCTAGAAGTTTTATCCTCTGGTGCCCCTGGAGACCACAACACCTGGAGATGGTGGGTTAAAAGTGTTTCTGATGAAACCAGGACTGGGGACAGCAAAAGGTCCAAAGAAGCTGGTTTTGGACAGCTTCAAGAGGAGTATTTTAGTGCTGTGAGATGCTGAAAGATAAAGCTAGTGTGTAGTAGCTCTTGGTGGCCAGGAGTCGCACGTGTCGTGGTTGGGAGAGGCTGGAAAGAGCGAAACTTGCAGCCAAAGGCCTGGAGATGGCAGGTCTGAGGCTTAGCTGGGTGATACATTGCTTTTTAGAGATGAGTAAGGTTTTTCCTGTGTTGGAAACAACTGAGTTCAAGGCAATGCTGAGATGCTGCTGTCTGGAAATGACTGTGCTCTGTCCCTGCTCATGAATAATAGCCTGTTATGGGGAAACTGAGGCACGTTGTGTTTCAAACAGCAGTGACAGCACTGTATGCTTTGTAAAGCTGCTCTGTGCACTGAGTGTGTGAGCTCAGGTGGGTTTCTGTTAGGAAACCTTGTGCCTCATCTCTGGGAGCACTGTGGGTCGTGCCAAAGGGGTTAAGCAGGAGCCTGGTGTGCCCACGTACGAGGGAGCAGAGGGCTGGGGTAGCTACACACATAGCAATTAACCTTCACACCACGAAGCTCTGGTTCCTCTCCAGCAGCTCTCGCAGTGACACAAGGCACACACCGGTTGTCACTTGCCCTTGCAAACAGATGTGTGACTCCCTGCGTGACTTCCTGGGGCAGAAATCCTATTAAGCATCTCCTCTAAGACAGGAGTATGGTTGAGGTGCCCAAAAAAAGTTCTTGAAACAGAAGGCTTGGAGAGTGCAAGGTGAAGGAAGCTGCCTGCAGCACGTGGGGGTTGGAGACAGGGAGTTTTTTCCAGGCAAGAGTTTTTGTTGAAAAGCTGTGGAAAAAAAAAATATCAAAGGAAACATTCAGAGAAACAAAATACTACAGCCTTCTTCCCACCAGCAAGTGTGTTCTGTTTGTCTTGTTCGAACTGAGATACTTGCATTTGAAATGCACCTAACAAATAAATAAATAAATATACAGGAAAAGCCCTCAAAGATGAAACTTGTAGTTTCAGCAAAAAGACTGAAAAAAAAACCTCCTCGTGTTTTTGCCTTTTATTTTTCCATTCTGGCTACTAAAGAGTCTGTTACTGGCACAATGGCACCTGGAAAATGCCAGGCTGGAGAGTGTTGATCAATACAGTCCAGTTTTGTGGGGGCCAGCTTGGGTAGATGGAAAATAAATATAATTCCCTCTATTACCACCCACTTTTCTTCATCGCAGCATTGTTAGATTAAAAAATGCCTTAGTCTTGTGTCTTTTCTAAATCATGTTATGTGAATCATGTTGTTTAAAGGCTTAATTGGCAATGGGGGTGCGAGAGGGGGTGTGATGAGGATGATGGTATTGGCAGCACATTTAGCATTACGAGATGGGATGGAAAGAAGCTCCAGATGACACGGGGCTGGGTTAAACGGGGACTTTGGAGGCTCTTTGGAGCCATCCAGCAGCCAACTTCGCTAATGCACTGGGGGAAGAAACTCTCCGTGCAACGCAGAAACTGTCTGTGTGATGCGGAAACTCTGTGTACAATGAAGTTTGCTTGCCAAAGACCCTTCCCAGAAGTTCTCCTGTGCCTCCCAGCACCCGGGACCTGCTGGAGGGATGAGGCAGGACCTCCCAATGCAGGTGACAGCATCGGGGAGATGGCAGCCGGTTACCAAACGCCTGCGGCAGCATTTCACTGCCGGAGGGTTCTAGGGCGGGAGCCAAATTGGGGCTGGATATTGACATTGAAAGTTGGCTTTTTGAAAGGCACAACAGCCTTTGGTTGCTGCAGAGCTAATTATTATGCAAATTCATGCTAATAAACTCTGCCTTGCATGTTGTTGAGAAGCTGCCTTTCCCGGTTAACGTACCAGTAATGAGAGGTAGATTTGTAATTCAGATGCCAGTGGTAATATCCTAAATTACTCTGCGCTATAATGGACTTTATTTCTTTCTCCCCTCAGCTCCCTCCCCCAGTCCAAATGTCAATGCAAATCAGTTACAACTTTGCATATTTATTGCAGATGTATTTATTGTTGATAGAGGGGTGAGACCCTCGGTTAAACAGCTCCCTCCAGTGCTGCCGCGGTGCCGGGGGGCTCGCAGTGTGGTTGTACCTGGCTGGCAGGTGCTCAGGGGGTGTTGGGATGCTTTGCATCCCTCCAACCTTCCCCTGCTCCAGCTTTCATACTGGTTTTGGAAAGAGGAGTTTTGTGACTTTTTGTTTCAAAGATTTTTATGGCATGGGGGGGGTTCTGTCAGCTGCAGGGGGTGGGCAGTGCCAGGGAAGGAGAACAGGAGTGGCACCTGACCCAGCATCTCCCCTCCATCACCTTTTTTCCCCTTAAGAACAGCTCCAAAGTGAGGAGAACATATGGTATATTTTTTTTATCCATTAATTCCTTTCCTTAGCATCTTAGCATGTGGTTTTACATGACTGCTTATTCCTTCAGTTGGTAGAGATAACCAAGGAAGCACGGATCATTTCCAGACTAAGCTAGGATTTAGACCTAAAGCTACTGAACTGAGGCTTAGATGAGATGGCATCAGCCCTCTGTAATCTGTCTCTGTAAAGATTTTGGCCCAACTTTGTCATCTTAATCAATGGAAAATCATGCAAGTCAGCTGTGCTTGACGTTTCAGCTCCTGTTGGGCCGCTTCTGAGCCAGAAATACCCTTCTGTTACTCAGTGTCCCATGTATCAGAAATGTAAGCGCAGGTTTCGTTCTGGACCTGTGAGTCGGTGATCAGAAAATCCGGATTTGAGGCCATCTGACAGGGAATGAAAAGCAAACCCAATCCCTGCATTGCACTGTAGGCAACCAGGGGTGATCAGCCATCCTCTCTGCGTGTGGGGTGGAAGGAGAGGTCCTGATCCTTGCTGGTGGTTGGCTTTCATTTGGAGCCACGGAGGAGAAGGGACAAAAGAAAAAGCAATTGATATTACTTCAGATTTTTGTGGGTTTAGGTTTTCTGGCTTTATAGCTTTTATAGTTTTCCTTAGGAAAACTCTGCCAGAGGAGCAGGAACTGTTTCAGGGTATTTGTCTCCTCTCACTGAGCAGCGGGGATGGTAAGGAACAGAGTTAAATCTGAGAGGGATCCCCATGTGGGCTGGGATCTGGCTGATCCTGGCTTTCTGCTTGCTCTGAGGTGTGTTTTCATTTTCTTTTTACCTTGCTCCAGAAGATACAGCTCCAAACCTTGGGAATATTCATGGCTATCCAAATCCTTAGTGTGGACAAATTGGCAATGCCTTGAAAATTGGCTTTTGGGGGAATACTCTCTGCTTTGGGGGTGATTATCTGGGGAGGGAGCTGCTGCACACACACTGTGGGTAGGTCGTGCAGTACAATGATGTATTTTCTTCCGTGGGTTTGCTCCAGTCTGGGGTCAGAGTGTGTCCCCACGTTAAAATAGCACAAGGGACCAGAGAGGCTGCTCTGGGGCAAGACCTTGAGCTGATGTGTGTGTGGACACAGAAGCTTGAGTGCTTCCAGGTCTGTCCAAATCAAACACAGGGGGTTCTGAAGCCTTTGAACATTTTGATTTTGCTTCTATTTGCAGTCTGGCTTCTGCAGTGTGAGAAACCAGCTGGGCTGAGGAGAGAGGGAGAGACTTTTGAAAGGGACTAGGAAATGCTCTGCAGCCTTTTCTGTCTCCCTGTGTGACCCCAGCATGCAGAGGGATGGTCACTAGATACCCAGTGTTTGCTCTGCGTCGAGGTTTTACATTTTTTTTTTCCAAGGCTGTACTAAAATTGTCAGAATCAACCCTTCCAGCCTCAAAATTGGGATGAATTACTGAGGAGCGTAAGGGTGCAGAGCCAGAAGGCTGTGTGCAACCTGTGGTGGGTAATTGAAGACAGGGAGTAACCTTGAGGGCTGGGCATTATTCTCAGCCTCTAATTTGCTTGTGTGGTCCTCACACAACCCCTCTGCCCTGCCCCAGCTTCACACCTGCACCTTGTCCATCCTTGTGCAGCACCTTGTCCATCCCCTTGTCCATCCTTGTGCAGCACCTTGTCCATCCCCTTGTCCATCCTTGTGCAGCACCTTGTCCATCCTTGTGCAGCACCTTGTCCATCCTGGCATCATGCACGCTTGTGGAGGGGATGCCAAGTGTTGCTTTGCACTAAGCAGAGACCAAAGGCTGTATCGTAGCGAGATGCCAGACGCCGGGACCACGGGGATGTGTCTGGTTGGGTGTGTGACGAGGAGCTGGGAGTGATGTGTAATGCTGCAGCTCTTCCACACGGTGCTGACAAAGCTCCATGGCTGATGGAGAAGCTGCTTGGATCATCATTCCTTCTCGCAAGTCCACGTTGTCCCACCACCCTCCGTTGTGATGCTGTAGTTTTCCCCCATCCCATACGTAGCAGAAGGCTGGCAGTGCCTACCCTGCGACCAGGGCAGTATTCAGCTTGACCCCAGGGATGCTTTAAGGAGAAGAAGCTGCTCAGTTGGGTGTTTAGGAGCTCTCAGCTCCTCGATTGCTGCTGGGTCTGGACACCCCAGGGACATCCTGCTCCTGTTGCACCAGCTGTGGAGTCAAGATAGACAAGGCAGAGATTGTTTCCTCTCACTTCCAGGTCAGAAGCTGAGGCTGAAAGGGCACGTCCATGCTCCAAGGAGCAGGGCAGAGCCTGAGGACTGCTATGTGCTGCAAGAGAAGTTGTTTCCCATCTTCATGGGGTGACAGAAACAGGGGTGAAATCTTCTACCTGTATAATCTGTAGCTTCACCCAAGAGCCAACCTCCCACCCAGTGTCTGTCTGCAGCAGGTTTTTTTAATTGCATTTTTAACTTTGTTATTCTGCTGCTGCTGGCAGTGCCCTGAAGCAAGGAGTCCCCCAGGTGCATTAGCTCTTGCAAGCCAAAATTAGCTGCTTTTATTTAATTTTAAATAAACGTAGCTTCCTTGGAGTGTCTCCCAGCATCTGCCGCCGAGGGGGGCAGAGGGAACGCCTGGTTAATTTTGCATGTGCCGTTCCTTAAAGAACCGTGTGTTATCCGGCCTTGGGAAAGTTTTTAATGTTTCTTGCAGCTGTTCTTTGTGACTCTGAGCGAGTCAGGCTCCGTGGCTACAAAACGAGGGTATGAATACTTCATCTCTCCTGACATATGTCTGTCTGGACTGGTTAGAGACAACGTTTTCAGGGTGGATGTGTGGGCTCTGGTGCACGCTGCTGTCATGCAGAGAGCTCTGAGCAGGGTTTAGGGGTGTTTGAGCTGTGTCTGTGTCAGGCTGAACCCCAGGACTGGTTTTAACTGAGCAGAAGTGCAAGGTGGGGACATCAAGGTGTCTGGAGATCCTTTCTCTGCCACGTGTTCCCTATATGTTCCCACAGTGTTCTTCACTGTGAGGGTGGTCAGACACTGGAACAGGTTGCCCAAGGAAGTTGTAGATGCCCCCTCCCTGGAAGTGTTTAAGGCCAGGCTGGATGAGGCTTTGACCAACCTGGTCTAGTGGAAGGTGTCCCTGCTGCTGGCAGGGGGGTTGGGACTGGATGATCTTTGAGGTCCCTTCCAATCCAAACCATTCTATGATTCTATATGGCCTTGGCAGGTCATTTAGGATACCCATGCCTCCCCATCTTGCTGTCAGGGGTCACAATGGGATGGCAACTGGAGTAACCCAGCACAGATTGGGCAGGGAAGTGTCTCAGAAGAGTGTGAACTAGAAGGAAGTAGGGATGGAGAGTCTTTCTTCTTGCAAAGTTGACTGAGCTGAGGACGACGTGCACGTGCATGTTTTACACAGAGCGCTAAAATAATTTATGGAGAGCTTCTCCTTTTCAGCAGAGGAGGTGGTCAAGACGTGGAAATAAATCTTTAAAAGAATAATGTTTTCAAAATCAGGCTCCTTGTCCTCGAACCCTTTGATGTATGAGAGCAATCGTAGGTAGGACACATAGTGAAATATACATGAGATCTCCCTGGAAGAGAATAGCGGAGTGGAGAAAATATTAGTGTTTACATCAAAACTCAATTGGAGCACTCGTTACAAGATGATAGTTTATTATATTGAATGCAATTTAGTCCCACAAGGATGTTTCTTCTGCGGATGACACGCAGGCTCGCTGCTCACCTCCTCCTCCTCGCTGTACCTGGGTGCTGCCGTCCTCGCTTGGGTGATTCATTCTCTCCTCCTGGCTGCAATCTCAGGATGGTTGGGAAGGGAAAGGGAGGAAATCATCAGCTTCTGGCAGCTTTTCTGTTTCTTAGAGGCCCAGGGCTGGTGTTGGCTAGAGATATCTTGACTCCAGGTGAGGAGAGGTGTGTTAGGAGATGAGAAGAGGCAGAGGAATTGCAAAGGGAAGAAATCTCTGGTTGAATAGAGAACTGGTTTTCAACCCATCAGTCCCTTCTCTCTGTCTTGCTGCTTTCAAAGCCAAGCTGGCACCCAGTATCGCTGTGATTCATGGATGGGAGAGGTTTCCTCCTGCTCTCAGCTCTGCTGGGAGCTTCACATCTCTTTGCTGATCCTGCCTTTGAGCAGATCACCAATGGGCTACGTTGGCTTAATATTGCATCGTGTGGAGAGGAGGAGAAAGGTGTGCAAGGCTCGGCACCCCTGGTGTGATGGGGATGGAGAAGGCAGTGTTTTCAGCCAGGTGACCCAAACTGACCTGCTGCTTCTGCTCCAGATGCAAAGCTCTGTGGTCCTGCTAGGTGCACTTAATACACTTTTCTTAGTTAGCAGTGTGACTTTTAACGGCAAGATGCACAGTCCCAGTGGCAGCTCTCTTTAGACAGAGGACCCTAGAGGGCTTGCCTGAATATTTCCTCCAGCCCATGTTGGGTACCTGTCACAGCTCAGGTGACATGGGGCAGCCCCACAGCTGTGTGTGAAGCTCTGAGCATCCACAGCAGCACAACTGGGTTGGGAGGCTCTTAGTGTCTGGCTTAACCAAAGCAGAGAAGATTTTAGTGCCTCTGGGCATGTGGTGCAGCAGAAGTGTATCATTTTATTTACTCTTCCTTTTCTCCATGCACTTTCCTCCTGGTTATGAAGAGCTGTGTCAGAAATCCCTCCTGCCTAGTGCATTTTTTTTTTTACCAGTATATTAACTGGTCTGGATGCTGGGGACGTAACTTGCTGTTGAATAACATCAGCTGTAATCTGTGCACATTTCCTCGGCTTGCAGTTGATGGGATTCCCCAGGGCTGGGGCTGTCAAAGGCTGGCAAGTGTGATTTGCTCTGTGGGCAGAGGATGAATGCCTTTAGCAGAGTTATGAGTTCTGTGGATGGCTGCTATGCCTGGGGGGCTGGCGGGGCAGAAGCTGCTGCCCCATCCTACCTGGGTACACTCCTGATGGCATGAGAGCTCTCATCTCTCCTCCTCTTCTTTGTTTCTTAATGTGCAATTAGTTCTATGGATGTAAATTACAGAGGGAGCAGGAGAGAGGGAGAGAGATGAATGTGAGATTTAAAAATAAATAAATAAATTTAATTTATTCTGGTGCAAATGTTGTATTTTGTAACCCCGTTTCAAAGGCCCTGGGTGAAAAGAAGGAGGCGGTGGTGTAAGCGCTGGGCAGCAAACGGGAAGCGAGGATGAGATTTTCAAAGTCACCTGGGAGATTGGGATGCTCAGTTCCATTAATTTTAATAAGAACAGGACATCTGTCTCGTAGCTGACTTTGAAAATATCAGCCCAAACTTTATCTAACCCTTAGTTCTTTCTCCACCTGTTGCTATCTTGTGACAATGCTTTGATGGCATTTGGTGATAAAAGTAGCTTTTAAACATGCGGTTGCTTCCTAACCAGCTGCTGTCATGGATTTATAGAGACCTTGTTAAAGGGAGAACACAGCTTTTATTTTGTGGTTTCAGACCTGCTATAAGGCACCAAAGAAAAAACCTCTTGTTTTTTTTCCAATGATCAAGAGATCAACCACCATGTCACTAAGACAGGGTCAAGAATGTCTTTAATTTATTCTCAAAACCTCCAAGATGAGAATAATCCACATTCTCCCCAAAGTAACTCATTCCTGTTAGTGACATGGTCTTCTTGGGAGCCTGGCATCCTGAACGGGACCCTCCCTTCTGCTCCTGCCCCCCCGGCTCCCCCGCAGCCCTGCAGTGCTCGGCTTGTATTTACCTGCTGATTGACTGGGTGTTTGCACACCCTGCGCCGTGGTGCTGCTGTCTATCCACCACTTGATTTCTTCATCCTAAGTGTATTACTTTGCAGTTGTCTTTATTGAATTTAATCTCACTGTTTTGGTTTTGTTGGGTTTTTTTTGTGGTTTGTTTTTTTTTTTTTCTTCATCTGTTTGTCTAATTTATCATGAGTATTTTGAATTCTGAACCTTGCTTCTGGAGCACACGCCCAGCTCCTCCCAGTCCGGGCTCCTCTCTGCAAGATCTCAAATGCTTTCTGCTTTATTATCCCCGTCACTGCTGAAATATAAAGCAAATAGACTCCAGCTCAGGCTTGACAAGGGGAACCCATTTGAAATGCCCTCCCCAGTGATGGGGAAATGCTTGGCAGCTATTCCCTATGTCTGTTCAACCGATGACATGTCCATCCCTGGTGCTGCCCAAGCTTTCTTCCCAACTACACTCGTAGGGGATGTCACGTGGGATGGTGTCAGGCACTTTAATGAAGTCAAGGTATATCGCATCTGCTGCCTCTCCCCTTCCAATCCATGAGACCAATTACACCGTCAAAAAAGGAAATTAAGTTGGTTTGACATGATTTGCTATTGACAAATCCGCAGTGGCTGTTTCTTATCACTCCATTATCTCCTCGGCACTCCCAAAATTGATTGCTGTGTAATTGGGCCACGTGTCTCGTGGAGGATAGGGCAAAATGTGCACAACCCCTCGGGCAACCAGGAAAGTGGAGGCAAAAAGTAGTTTCCTCCTTGGTTTTCATGTGTTCAGCTCCGTGTGTTGCTGCTGCTGCTGCTGAGGAGTGTGATGGGTGCACCTGGACAGGATCCTCCTGTGACGGGCACCTTTGGTAAATGTCTTGGTCATTTCCATTTTGACTGTATCAAAAAAGGGCTCCACACTTGGTTATTTAGGGATTTATGGGATCTCAGGGGAAGCTCATCATTGATCCAATTTATCCCTTTGACTTCCAAATCCCCGGAGAGCATCAGCAGATATCGAGTCAGCCGGTTCTGCAGCTCTGTGCCTGCGATCTCCCTCCACCAACTCCCATGTTTACTCTTCTTACGAGCACCACGATTTAGTTTTATGACCGAGCGATCAATTCTCCATCAGGAGCTCAGGAAAGGCTACTGATGTGTTTCCAATAAATAGTACGTCAAGGAAAATATATATGATCCTGTCCTGTCCCCATCTCGTTTCCCTCTGCGCTGCACCCACCTTTTACAAACATCTCCAGGAGGGAGAAACAGAGATTTGTTGTTTGTTTGAGGCATTGAGCATTAGGAACGAGGGGATATCGATTCCCTGGGGAGAGGAGGACCAGTGGAAAAAGGAATTCATGCAGCAGAGTCCCTGGCCAGGCTGCTGGTCACCTGCGAGGCTGCAGAGATGGGGACCATGTGCCGAACACGCTGTGGGTTTGCAAGGAGCAATTGCTCTGGAGTCAGAACTGAAATGAATGTCAGGGAAAATAACTGGAGGCTGATGTTAATAATTAAGTTTTCTAATGAGAGCATTAGTTTTTCTCTGGTAGATGGATTCAGCTGTTCCTGTCCTGGCATTGTTATGTATAAACCAAACTCAGTTTTCCATCTGCCTTGGTTGTGGGCAGCAATTCCTCCTCTTGCTTTCCATACTGGACAGGGCAGAAGAGGATGGGAACAATTATATTTCATGTACTTCTGCTCCACAGGAGTTTGGACCTGCCTCTGTGACCCTCCAGTTTCCTTGTCTGTAAAATCATAGAATGGTTTGGATTGGAAGGGACCTTAAAGCTCATCCAGTCCCAACCCCCCTGCCATCAGCAGGGACACCTTCCACTAGATGAGGTTGCTCAAAGCCTCATCCAGCCTGACCTTCAACACTCCCAGGGAGGGGGCATCCATAACTTCCTTGGGCAACCTAATAGACTTTAGGAATCCTGCAGTTGGGTGGATTTTGTTGAAAAAAAAAAAAAAAAAAAAGTATTTTCCAAAAAGCAATCTGGATTTATACCGAGATTTACATTTGTGATGGTAGGAAGGGACTGGAAAAGGGAGGATCTGTTATGCACCACTTCTTTTTTTTCCTGGGCAAAATCCAAACTAAATCATGTTGTTTGAAATTGGCACATCAAAACGTTGCAAATGTGGTTTGGTACAACGAACAGGTCTGATGAAACAAAGGAAAAAAAAAAAAATGTCCCTGTTTCTGAATTTCAGTGTTGTGGAACTGATGATTCCAGAAAAAAACCTTTCAACTTCTCACCCTATCTCAAGATGAAAACAAATGTTGAACTACTGAGATTTCCCAGAGGAAGGAAATTCTGCTTTCCTAACACCTCTAACACTTTTTGTTGTAAATCATTTTGAGCTCTACAGATGAAAAGCTCTTGGTAGATGCAAAATATTGCTGCTTTTTATTTTATTTATTATTCATCATGATAGTTCATGCCCAAAGAGGAATTCATATTCTCTCTTTCTTAGCTGCTGGGACCTATGAAAATCACCCAGCTATGGAGCCTGAATGCTTGTAGTTGCGGAAGAAATGGGAAAATCATTAAAATTTCATCGTTTTCTGGCTTAAAGTCTTTACTTTATTTGACCATCTCTGCTGGGAGATGTCTTCTGGCTGCTGGAGACCCAGTGGGCTTTGCTTTGCCAGGGCTGGTGACTTTGTACGTGCTCGGGACACGTTGCAGAAGGGAGCGCAGGAAAAAGGGGGGGGGTCTCCTGTGGGCATCAGGGTGCTTGAGCTGGGGGAAGAGGTGGCAGGTGATGAGCTTTGCTAATTGCTGAGGTTTGCAGGCAGCCAAACCCCAGGTGACAGTGGCAAGACCGTGTCTTTTCCAATGCCATGTCAGTTGGATTTGCTTTGGCACGAGGCAGACGCAGCACCTGCTCCCAGCCGGTCCCGGGGGCCACAGGTACCTGGGAAAAGGGGGGATATTAAAAGGACATCTGGCGAAGTACTCACGTGGTGCAGGAGGGAGGGAGCCTTCGATGAAGTTTCCCCAAATATGCAATTAATTTTGACTTAATAGGACGTTTATTGTATTATAAACAACAACTGATTCATGAAAAAATATTTATCGAGGATTTACGGCTGGGGAATGAATTTGTAGCTCAGTTTGCCTCGACTAGATTTATTTACATAGCAGTTAAACCCCAATCAATAATATGCTTTTAATAATCACTATATTTAAGTGGTATTTCAACAATACACTGTAATTAGGTTATGAATTCTGCTGTAATTCTTTAGATTTAGTAGACTTTGGGGTTCAGAGTCTCTCCTTGATCGTGATGCGAGTGCTCCATTAACATTAATTAAGTGCATGCCAATCAAGCAGAGAATAAACCTCACTCTGCGATCTGTCGGTGAATAGCAATAGGGTAGTGGGAGAGAAGCAGCTCAGGCTTCCTGGGATAGACAGCAAGTGTTTTGCTTCAGCATCCTTCACTGGCTCGTACATCGTTCGATCAGTCATCACCAGGATGAGCTCTTGGAAGAAGGAGATCCAGGGCAGAGACCAGTGCTGCTGATGGGCACGTTTCCATCTGCCTGTGCCACACTGTCTTGTGATTTGTGCCCAAACAGCACCCAAACAAGGCTCTGGGTCTGCCTTTGAGATGAAATTGCTGGTTTATACTCATGGAGTTGTGACTACAGCTCAGGCCAGGGGATGTAAGTCCCTGGGAGCTGGGTTTGCTGGGCATGTTTGCTCTGTCTCTGGGAATACTGAGCCGGATGGTCCATCACAGAGGATGCAGGATGGTGATGCTCATCCTGCTCCCTGTGCAGATGGGATGTAGGTTTGTGTTGGGTGCAGGGAATGGGTCCTGCTCTTTGTGGCTGTTCAGCTGCTGGTACAAGGCGAGTGACTGCAAGGAGGTCTGGCACTTTGCTTCCCTATACCTGAGATGGTTCTAACTTGGCTTTTTAGTCGGGTTTAGTATTCTACTGGGCGTGCTGATAAACGTGAGCATGAAGTGGGTGCACTTCAGAGCATGATTCTACAGAGTTTTGCTCTATTCACAAGGCACTTGGAAGTCTTTCTAGACGAATTACACTTTAAAACCCCATTTTTCTGCTGCTCTTGGTCGGTCTGTCTGTCTAATCTTTCTTTGTCTGGGCATTTGTACCTTCTGTCTCTGTCTGCAGCCGATGATATTGCTCCAGAGAAAGATGTGGGTGTGTATATTTAGAAAATATCTCCTGGATTCCTCTCCAACAAGGGACACTTGAAATGGCTTTGGGGGGAAAAAAAAAGGCACAAAAACATGGCACTTCACTCCCTTCTGCCTTATTAGAACAGGGCACTTGGCAGGAGTGGTGCCATGGAGCTGGGCACAGTGGCAGGGCTGGCAGTGGAGGAGGTGATGCACAGATTAATATTTACCCAAAAGATTCAGTGCTAAGGACTTTTTTTTCTTTTTAATTTGGTAAATAATTTTGTGGTGTGGTTTAAAGTGCTGCCAGAGGAGCACGGGAGGCAGGGAAGGGGGTACAGGCTGGTGGCTACAAAGCCAACCCCTCCTGATGAGATGGGGCAAAAAAACTCCGTGGGGTTTAAAAGCTCCGTGGGGTTAAAAATTCCATGTGAGAAACCCCAGAAAGGTGCAGAGTTGGGAAATTAAGCAAGACAGCAGACAGGGAAGAAGGATGTGGTGTGTTATGGTAATCGCTCTTCTTAATTGCTTTGACTGCAATGACCAGTCATTTCTTATCCTAACAAAGACGTGATGACCATCCGGTCCTGACTGCAGAGCCAATCCCAAAGGGAGCTCCTCTTCTTGCTACCTCAAGGACCCAAACTGCCTGGTCCCTACCAGCCCCAGGACTTAGCCAGGAGATAGCAGTGGGTGGTCCAGGGCTTGTGGTCCCGTTGGGACTGAGCCTGACAAGCCCAGAGGGATTTTGCCAGAGCGAAGGGTCGTGTGAAGCGTTGGTTCAACCCCCTCTACTCCTGCTACCTGTGACAACCAAGGTGTATAAAGGTGAGGCAATCAGTATGTTACCAAACCCCTTTGAGCTAAAGAGGATCCTGATGCTCAGCTATACAATTTGCACTGATTCTTCAGTAAACTCATAGTCTAAACCCAACAGGAGCAGGTGGAGAGGTGCCTGCTGCTTTTTTGTCTGGGCTTGATCCAGTGCAAAATAATTGCGTTGACTGTTTCACTCTGTGTGCCTGGCAGTTCAGGGCTTCAAAATCCCCCACAAAAGAGACTTGCATATAGAAACTTGACTGAGAGTCTAAAGCAAAGCTGCAACTGGCAGAAGTGCAGATCTTCAGGCTCAATCAGATGCACAAAGACAGGCAGGCAAAGCTGAGATGGGAATATGTTGCTTCAGCTGTGCACAGAAAAGCTGCTGAAATTTTCCATATCAGAGAGATGCTTTACAAAAAGGGATGGTCTGGCCTGGGGTTTGCAGGGAGGAAAACAACAGCGATGACGACAGCGGCAACAAAAAACTTCCCCCGCTTTCCACACGGGTGGGAATTGCTTGTTTATTCTCTTCCAGTGACTTTCTGAGCCAGTTTTTTTTCTCCATTTACAAGTCAAAAAGCATCTGCCCATTTGCCCTTGGTGTGTCACCAGCTCTCGCAGCCTGTCGGGGAGGCTGTCTGCCACCAACGTCACCAGTGGCAGTGTAGCCGTGTGCCCAGCCTGGCTGCATTGCTGTTTGGGTGATGCATTTGGGCTCAGAGATGCCCGGAGAGTTGTGGAAAGGGACTGACTGAAACAGTTGGAGGTAATTTTGATTATTCTTTTTTGGTGCAGAATGGTGATTTCATGCATTTCTCCTCATTCCCTGCAATGTGCCTACAGGGGGAAAGTATTGGTCATGCTCTGAATTGTGTTGGAGATCTTCAAAATGAATCAGAGCTTGCTCTGCAGGAGATTTTTAACTAGTTTTAGATATTCAGTCCGAGTGAGAGAGGTCATGTTTTTGCGAGAGGAAAACTTTGCTGCTACCAGCAGCATCTTTCTCTCCAGTAAGGAATAATTTGCCCAGCTTGGACATGCAGTTGGGAAGCCTGGCTGGCTCAACGACAGCCATGAGAGGACTTTCACCTCTTTGCTGCATTATAATTCCCCCGGCATTGCAGCAGCAATGGACACTCGGACATTGGTTGCATTAAACATAGGGTCAGTCATTTCCCTGCCTTCATTCTTTGTCTGTAATTCTGCATCTAATGGCAGCAATTAGTCACTGTCCGAGAAGGGATGAGCAAGCTCCTGGCTCATCCCTGCTCTCTGACGGATCTGCTGCTCCACAGGGATGGAAAGGTCATTAGCAGAGGGTTAGTTATTGATCGGCTTGGAGGGGGAGAGAGGGTCCAGAGGTGAAGCTCAGCACCTAGCTTAAACGATGGGCCAGAGAAAGGAGAAGAAAAATAGGCTGGCAGCAGCCCCAGGGAGCCCGCAGCCACCGTGCCACAGATGCAAAGGACAAATGCTTATTGATTGGAGAGGGGTTTTTGGAGGTTGGTTATTTCTTTTTCCTCCCTAAAGCGGGGGGACCAATTATGGCTTTTGACTGGCAGAGACAGATGCCAGAAGTACCAAACCTGGATTGCCTTAGGGCCATCCTGCTTCTCCTTACAGTGGGGCTGCAAACCCACCGTGCTAAGAGAGACACCCCTTTTCCTGCCTGGAAAAAATAAAGGGTGTCCCAAGAAGGGGGACGGGGCTGCTTTTTGCACACACTGCTCTGACAGTTCTGTAAAAGCAACTCCACACCGTGGCTTGCAAAATGCCACAGAGGGAAACAAGTGAGGAATAAGTCGCTCTTGTCTAGAAAATACGTGACTGAAAGGAAATCCTGAGTGCGGGGCTGGAGAAGGAGCTGGGTGCTTTGGGCAGTGGCTGTGCTGGAGCGAGGAGAGAAGGATCCAGAGCAGATTCAATGATTCGATCGGCTCGTTTCTGGCACTGACTTTAATTAAGTTGTGCAGCAGATAAATTAAGGCCATTGCCAAGTTCCTAGGAGGGACGTGGGAAGGAGCTTTACAGTGGATGAGGGCCAGGCTCATGTTGGAATGGACAGGCTGTCTGAGGGGCTGCTGGGCAATTCTCCTGCACTTTGGCTATCCCATGTCAGGGCTTGTTAAACACCTTCTGACCTTCTCTTCCATGAGGTTGTTGATGGTGTCAACAGGGCTGATAAAGCACAGCCTCGGAGCTCAGCATCACAGGGTATCCTTGGTCTGCTTGGGTTGGGTTTCATCCTCTCTGCCCAGCTCCAAGAGTCCTTCCATAGGTGTGGAGACAGTAGCCCTAGAGAGACATCAGTAGTGATGCTTCATGCTACCGAAGCTCTTCCTTAGGGCCTCAGAAGTGTTTCTCCTTGTGCCTTATTCCTCCTCTCCCCTTGCCTGGCCAGTAGGAGCTTTGTTTCCCATACAGACAACTGGCTGTACTTACTGATGAGTTGTCTAGCTCCTGGAGGCTTCTTTCTCTTGAAAGGAGGAATGAAACCATTTCTGTTCCTCTGGGTCAAGGGCTAAACATCAAGACATGGGCACAGTGGAGAGCAGGAGAGCTGACAAGCCCACCCAACCCTTGCAAGCAACACCACCAAGAACCTCTTGATGCCACCAGGATGGTTGTCAGCCAAGCTCAGCCCAGGTAGAAGCAGGGATGGAGGAAGGGATATCTGCACCCTTTCCATGGATCATGTTGTCTCCCCCATGGAAGTGATGGAGTGTAACCCTCTTCTCTGTAGTGATTATCCTGTCCTCGGAGGCTTCTTTGACCTTCAGCACCAGATGGATAATGCTGCGGGCAGGCAGGAGGAAGGCTCGGGGAGCTCTGCCTTCAATACGGCTTCGCCCTCCTGATTTATACAGGGGAGAGAGCGGTGCTGATGCACGCTGCTGCTCATAGATTATCTTCATTCCAGCAGCAGTCAGGCAGACAGGAGAGGTAAACGGAGAGCTATCCTCCACCCTATCCGTCACCTTCCCTCCGGCAGTGGCGGTGGCTGCGTCTCTTCTGAGGGGAACTTCACCTCTCCATCAAACACCGCAAAAAAAAAGTCATATTCTGTGAGCAGGTCCATGCGTCTCTGGAGAACTTCTCATGGCTGCATCTCCCCAAGCCTCCTTGAATGGGAAAATGCAGGAGAGAAGTCGATAAGGATGGTCTCAGGGGAGCAAGAGTTAGGGCTGAGGTCTCCGTTCGACCCAGAACGGTGCTGGGATTTGCGGCTGTTTCCTGAACTGGGATTAATCTTAATCTTGCTTACTCTCCTCCTAGGGGAACGGGGCGGCTTACTCTGTTCATGTCTGGAAAATGCTCTGAAATCCTCTGATGAAAGGTGCTGACAGAGCAACAAGGATTTTTAGGCTTCTTGGGTTTAGATATCTAGATAAGTGAACAACTGGTGGGAAGGCACTGGGGGCTGAGGAGGTGGTTTTATCAGCCGTGCTGCCACACCACATCCTGCTCTGGGTGTGCTGGGGTGGACCAGCAGCGAGATCCCACCACATCCTGCTCTGGGTGTGCTGGGGTGGACCAGCAACGAGATCCCACCACATCCTGCTCTGGGTGTGCTGGGGTGGACCAGCAACGAGATCCCACCACATCCTGCTCTGGGTGTGCTGGGGTGGACCGGCAGCGAGATCCCTGAGAGATGCCCTGGACAAAGGACAAGGAGAAGCCCATTTTTTTAGAGTAGAAAGTAGAAAGTCTTGCACTGGTGCCAAGCAGGAGCATCTCAGCAGGAGGTGTGGGAAGCCTGAAGGGAAGATATACCTTTCTTCTCTGGTTGCCTCTGAGAACACATGAATTATCCAACCTTTGCCACCCGGAGAGTAGGATCAAACCCAAATGTGGAGTTTGCTGCCGAGGCTGGGCAGACGGGGCTGTGCTGCGAGCAGGCATGAGACCCAGCACTGCCTCTTGGAAAGCATCATGTGCTTTGGGTCTGAATTTAATTTTAATTCCTCCTTCTCTTATTATTTTTTTTTCAAAGTACTCATGCTTTAGATCTCGTGTATATTATTATTATTATTATTATTATTATTATTATTATTATTATTA
>NW_010317137.1:20002-35174 GCF_000700745.2 Antrostomus carolinensis | reverse complement strand
TATTATTATTATTATTAATCAGGTATATGTAAAATGGGCCCAGTAGCCCAAACATGATGTGTTTACTCAGTGTGGAGCCAATGTACAGAGAGTGCAAAGCCCAGCTCCACCGGTTTGTACGTGTGTTGGGTACCTCCCAACAAAGACCTTCCACCTAAACTTCCTCAGGGAGGATAGGAGACGATCTATCCCAGTTCTCCTCTTGCTCAGGAGGGCCCTGGTTTGAACACAAATCTGATCAGCATCCCGTGGCTGAGCAGCCTGGGCTTTGGTGCATTCAAAATTGCCCTGCGGCATAAGACGAGCAAAATTTGAATGCCTGGTGAGCAGCAATCCATCGAGCAGGAGCAAGGGGATATATTACTCCAAATGGAAATAATTTCTGTTGCTAGGGAAGAGAGTGGCCTGTTCTGAGCTATTGCACTGTGGACTGCTCAGTAATTTCCGTGGTGTAGATGGGAGGACAGAGCCTTATTTCAGGAGAAAGCTGAAGTCAAATTGTAAAGGAAAGGAAACATAGTTAGAAAGAGGCAGGAAGCATAAAGATCAAAGTTGAAAATCATTTACATTTCAGCAAGAACTTGTGGAAAAAGGACAAGGGAAAAAAAAATAAAAAGATGAGTTGGTTATGTTAGGTTTTCAGCAAGAGGAGTACAATTTAGAGCAGGAGGAAAACATGCAGAAATTGACGTTTCCCTGTATTTTCAAAGTGAGAATTGACTGCTGAGCCACAAGTGTTACTTGAAGTGACATTTGCGGACGTGTTATGAAAATCCTCAGACGGCAAAAAAAAAAAAAAGCCTGGTTCTGCACCCAGCCAAATGTCACTTTGAACCCCGCCGTGCTCTCGCGAGCGCTCTGACAGCAGCGCCAGGGATGCTGGGTTGGAGTAGATGCTGTTAGTACAATCCAGAAAGCTTGGTTGGGTTTCTTTTTAGTCTGCTTCCAATCTATCACCTCTGTTTTTTTGGGGCTGGGGAGAGCTATTAGCACTGGCATAAAGTGGTGGTCCTCCAGGAGAGGCAGACACAGGCAACGCGTCGTCGGGATGTGATTTGTCCTCTTGCCCAACTCCTTTGAAGGTTCGCCTATCATTCTTCTATCTGGAGCATTTTAATGCCTTTATAAAATGTTTCCTAACGACAGAAAGATAATTTGGCTAATGCAGCTCTGCGCAATTAGGTTCCCTAGTTAACATCGTGTTCCTGCGTCAGATGCCCTTTCATCTCCTAGCCTATTTTTCATACCCTCAGTAAATATGTTTAATAATCAATTGGCATATTATTAACGCACAATAACGATCTTACTAAATCGAGGCTCAGTCTTTATTTGAGACACTTACAGTAAATATTGACTGTTCTGCAGAATTATGGCAGAGCCCTGAGCAGTCTGTTCCAGTGGGAACCGGATCCATTTTTTAATACTAGTTATTGATTTTCGGCGAGCAAACTGCCTTGAGGCATCTGTGTGGTTTTTCTCCTCCCCTGTGAGGTGATGGACACTCACCAGGTAGATGATATCCACTTGCTCCATCAATAGTGCCATCGCTAGAGATGGGCAGAGGCCGGTGGGTGTTTCTCTATCTCCCTTTGGAGGTTTCCCCAAGGACAAGGTCACTCCTGTCCCCATGGTGCTGGCAGGGGACAGCTATCGCCTCAACCTGCTCTTTACCATCAACTGCCAATGGTGCAGCTGAGCGAGGAGCGTGCTGCCACCCACCGAGGTGACAACTGCCTGCTGTGAAGATGCTGGTTTAATTTTACTGCCTTTAATTGCTGCTAAGGAACAAAAATAGGCTCGTCTGGTCATTTAATGCAGATTCCTGCCAGCTCCCAATTTCCTGCTGTCCTGCGACCTGTCCACATGAAGGCTGATGAGAAATGACACTCGCTTCTCCCCGCGCGTCCCTGGATGACGTGCCACTGGCATCTCCATGTGGACAAGCCGGCTGACATGCGGGTGACACCTTTACAGCCCTGCTGAGGCCACCAGCTCTCTTCCTTCATGCTCTCTGTGTCTCACTGATTCAGCCCTTTAACTGGGGTCAGCCTTAGGAGGACTTTTTAACGTGCTAATTCAGATGTACATCCCCACGAGTGAGGCCAGTTACCCTGCTCGTGCTGTTATTTGATGGTGGTCCCACCAGCTCGATGTGTTAGGTGGCTTTCCCTAGAGGAATGGGGTTTAGCTTTCCTCTAAGCCAGGGGGGAAAAAAAGACATCTCAATTTCTTTCCTTGCGTGGGAGATGGAAATGAATCATGTCCCATGCAAGATCTGTCAGCAGTTGCCTTGGAAGGAGCAGGCACGGTGGTTTACCCCGTTATTATTTTGTAAGAGCTCTATGTTCTTCCATGGAGAGAGGTTTGAAGGGAAGATGGACTCTCAGGGCTGTGAGTTACCGTGTGCATGTAGCACACGTGGAGTTCTTCAGCAATTACTTTGTAGGTTGTTCTTGTGGTGGGCCAACACATCTGTTGATGCTAGGACAAGGGGCATCTTTGTGCTAGGTGTGTGTGTGTGTGAACACAGGGATAGCTGTCCACACTCCGAATTCAGAGGAGCTCCCAGGTGTGGACAAGCCCTTAGAAATGTCTGTGATGCTCTGTGAAGATGAGAGCTAATTCCCAGGCTGTGGGCTTGTCCCCATGCTCACAGCTTTGGCCATAGCTCATTGAGATGTGAAGTCCATTGGTGTGGTGGACTGTCTATGTATATTTATGTAGAAGACTTTGCATCCCTGGAAGGTGCTGTTGCTTGTTATTTTGACTGATTACAGGCGAGTGACTGTACTACAATAGCAGGAGCCACTCATTAGCTTTGGCATAGCGAGAGAGAAATCAGCAACTCATTCCAGCCACATCCGCCCCTGGAGGTGAATATTAAAGAGGAATTGATCCTGGGTAATGAGAACACAGCCCGGACTGCTGCGATTAGCGCTGGTTGAATTTTAAATAGTTAATTATTACAACAGGCAAAAGGGAACTGCTTGGGGGGTGGGTGAGCGTGATGCCTTCGGGGTGGCGGGGTGTGTGTTAAGGGATCAGAGTTGGTGTGGTTGCAATGAGTGTTTGGTGGGGAGGGATGTGGATGGGTTGTGTTTGAGGGGCTTGTGTGTAAAGAGCAGGTATGTGGGGTACACCAGGGTTACTGCCTGGAGAGCTTTTATCTGGGTGAGGAAGTAGGTGGGCAACCCCATGCCTTTTGGGGGATTTGGAGGTATAGATCTTGGAACGAGCAAGTTCTGGGCATGGATTCCAAGAGCTGCTGGAGATGAGGGTCTGGGGTACACACACACGTGCTGCTTGTGTGTTCAGGGTCCATTTCCAGTCTCTCCAGCCTCAGGTCAGGTAAAACCCAGTGGATTAGAGGCAAGCAGCAGGTCTGGAAAGGTGCGGTGGGAATATATTGAAGACAGTTTTTCTTGCATTCCCCATCTCTGCTGGCTTCCTTCTTCTGGAGCGCTGCACAGAAACAAAGGGAAGGCAAGAGGAGGTGGCAGGTGCCAGGGGAAGGTGTGCTATCTGCCTGGAGACAGGGGAATTATCCAGCTCGAATAAATACCTTTCAAAAAGAGAGGAAGAAAGAGAATTTTGCCCTTCTCCTCACCCCATGCCTCCCAAAATACCAAATCACCATGATTAAAAATTGACTCAAATGGACAAGCAGGCGCAGTAATTGATTGTGGCCTTTCATTCTTGCAGCCACACTTAATTAACCTTTAGACTCAAATACCAAGCGCTGGTTAGACAGAAAGGTGTAGGCAGGAAAGAAGACGACAGTGCCTGTTGGGAGGATCCTGGACTGTAAGAAGTCCTTTGGGGTGAAGATGCCTGGATGACGCTGGGGTGCTCTGGGGAAGAGCAGGTTGCCTGATAACACAAGGCTTGGAGGCTGAAGGTTTATTTCCCTTTTCCAAACTGCAGAAAGCAGAATAACCCCATGTCCAGATCTTTTTCTTTCCCCCTGCAGTGTGTTCCAGCTCAGCTCCGTTTCACGTGCTGTTACTGATATTTATTGCTGTCGTCGTGCTTAGGACCGTAGTCAGGAGCTGCCGCCAAGTTGTGCTCTGTGCTGTAGGAAGCCATCGAGCTGACAAACTATGCATCAGTGGGTTTGTCTCCATGCTCTGAGCGTTACCTTGTAGTGGTGAGGGGAAAAAAAAAAAATAATAAAATAAATGACAGAATGTCTGGCAAGGAGTGCTATAAATGGACTCACTGGTAGTAAAAAGCTGTCGTTTGAAGGGTGCTTGTTTTTTCTAGCTGTATGTGAAGCTCAGAGAGGTCAGTGCTGAATCTAATAGTTAAGATGCTCGCAGGAACTAGATGATCTTTAAGGTCCCTTCCAATCCTGACCATTCTATGATTCTAGGATTGCCTTGCTCGGGGTGATTACTGTTGACCATTGGCAGCATCCTGGTGTGTATCCCGTTATATGTGTCCAGAATTGAACCAAGAGCATGTGGGAAGCCAGGATTACTTTCCCTTAGGGAAGGGTTCAAAATACATTGTTGGGTATGAGAATCTGAGACAGTCAAGAATAAATGTCCTAACATTGGGCTGTGTGGAGCTTGGTTTTCCCTCCCAGTGCCCCCTCCCTGGAAGTGTTGAAGGCCGGGCTGGATGAGGCTTTGAGCAACCTGGTCTAGTGGAAGGTGTCCCTGCTGATGGCAGGGGGGTTGGAACTAGATGATCTCTAAGGTCCCTTCCAGTCCAAACCATTCTATGATTCTATGACTTTCTCAGGCTGTTCCCCTGAGGATCTGTGGGAGAGCGTGCTTGGGTGCAAAAAATGGATATTTTCGTCTCTTTGAAGACCTGCCTGTCTCCTGTACGTCGTCCTTTTTCCTTTCAACTGTGGGACCTGTGCTTTCATGCTTGTGATCTTTAATGCAGAGATCCTCTGGCCTCCTTGCAGCATGACTTGTCTCAGCTCGTTGCAATGAAAACGTGCTTTGACCTGGAAAGCTGTTGCCAGCCGCAGATGGAGTAGACCTGCAGGCCAGCTGGTCCGTGCCTTGCCAGGTGCTGTGGTTGCTTTGGTTTTAAATGCTTTGGTTTAAAGAAACTTTGAGTCTGCTCTGGAATTGGGCATATATCAGAGGAAACTTGGGGTGAGACATGAAAATGTAGACTGTAAATGAGGTTACTCATTTCAGAGGAGACAAGGATGAACGATGAGGAGGCTCTGAGTGATTGATCTAACGAAGGCAGCTCTTGTGTAGTATCAGTTCTGGTTTTCACATCAAACCCTGGTTCGGTGTAAAAACAGGATGGCAGATTTGGAGAGTATGGCTGAAACCCAGGAGCGTGAATACAAATAGCTCATGTTGCTTGGCATGATAAATAGGAAGGGTTCTTATAGGAACAGTGACACCTCTTGAATGTCCATGGGAAATAGTTGGCTTCCAGGCATGTGAATTCCTGAGCATCAAGGAAACCCAGTCCCAAGATTTTGGACAGGGATGTGATGAGAGAAGGGGCAATTAATGACAAAACAAGGGGAAACGGGTTGAAGCTGAAAGAGGGGAGGTTTAGATGAGATATTAGGAAGAAGTTCTTCACTGTGAAGGTGGTCAGACACTGGAACAGGTTGCCCAAGGAAGTTGTAGATGCCCCCTCCCTGGAAGTGTTGAAGGCCAGGCTGGATGAGGCTTTGAGCAACCTGGTCTAGTGGAAGGTGTCCCTGCTGATGGCAGGGGGGTTGGAACTGGATGATCTTTAAGGTCCCTTCCAACCCAAACCATTCTATGATTCTATGAGATGGAGTGATGTCAGGGCTCAGCTCCTGCTCCAGGCTCGGTGGCGTTTTCCTTGCGGTGAGCTGGGTCCTACCTGCAGCTCCTTCTGTCTGCATGGCCTTGAGACAAATTACATTTGTGCATATCAGGTGGAGACTTTGGGGGTTCGAATAGAAATTCTCTGCCTTTTGTCTTTTATCGTTAGGAGTCAGGGATGGAGATGACAACAGAGTCATGTATGAATGCAAAGTAAAGGAAGCTGCTGCGTGTGGGTGTGATGACATGTTCCTTTTGTCCGTAATGTATTCATCCTCTGAGTGCTCCAGGGTTATGCATTTAATTTGTTGTGCAATTGGCAGCTTTAGAAGTACTTAAGCATCCAGCTCTCCTTGCCTAAAAATAACTGAAAAACAAGTGTTTGGGTTTTTTGTTTGTTTGCTTGGTTTTTTTTCACCCCAAGATGAGAAGAGGAGAGGTGGGCAAAGGAGACAAATGTATTCTGCAAGCCAGGAACACAGCCCACAATCCTGACAGGTCCACCATGCTTTCCTCATTATTTTGGTCTTTTCCTCTTCCCTTCCCCAGTTTGCTTCTAACTCTGGCCACGAGTTGAATATAAGGGGAGGCAGAGGAAGAGCAGAGTGATTGGTGAGAGCACCAGCTCAGGATTTAGGAGATTTGGGCTGAATCGCTCATTTTGCTGCTCTCTTTCTATGTCATCCCAGGCTCTTTGTGCCTCTCTGCAGTCCTGATAATATCACTTCTGCACAGGGGTGTTGCAAGAGTAAATATATTAAAGATTGGGAGGCATTAAGGTACTATGATAAGGCTCCTGCATAGCGAGAGAGCGTGCACTTGCAAATCTCAGCAGCTCAGAAGGTTGGCGAAGGCAACCTCAAATTTATTATTTTTAATATCTCATTATTTCAGAGTCAATCGGGAGATTTTGAGCCGACCTTGGCAGGGTAAGACCTGCCTTGTCAGGTCCAAGGCAGCTGCTTTGACTTCATTCCCTTTTTGCTGTCCCAGCTCTGCCTTTCATTAGAAGTAGGACCCATAGGAGTATCTCCATCCCGAGTTGGACATGAGACCCACAGTGCTGGCCATGTGGGACTCACTCTTGACTGGATGATTTAGGGTTTTGAGTTATTCTAGGTGCTTGGCACTCGGGGAAACCTGGCCCATAGGGCTCAAGATGCTGGTACCCAACATCATCTCAGGCTGCTCAGGTTTGTTCAGCTCAGCAGAGCTGTAGATCAGGTGCTATTTGTGGAAGGGACCCACACAGCCAGTCATGCCCTGGGACACATTTTCATGGCTGCTCCCTGCCCGTGTTTAGTGGCTGCACCATGCTGGAACGCTTTTTGAAACGCTTGCAGTTGTGTTTGGCAGCTGCAAATTTATTTCATTAGATCCTACAGAAGTTTGGAGCTGAAAAACCTTATGAGGCCAGGGTCTGAACCCCTAGGAAGATTAAAATTCCCTACCCCTACTTTACAAAGGCGCTGAGAGTCTGTCTGGCAAGACAGGTTCATTAACAAATTAATAGAATAATCAGCGGGGCTTTGTGTGCGTTTTGCAGATAAAAAACTGGTAACAGCATTCTTTGGCTCTTTAATGGACTGATAAGAGGCAACTATCTGCTCCGTGGCGGGGCTAATGGCAGAGATAGCAGAGGTTAAATCAACTGCGGGGCTCTGGTGAGGGTACTCACAGAGGGGGATGGATGGATGGATGGAGGGAGGGAGCTCAGGGGTTTAAAACATGATAAAAGGGAATAAGCAGCAAAGGGAAGGGGAGAGAAACCAGTGGCAGCTCCGTGGATATTTTTAGGAGCGTGGTGTGAAGCCCCCAAGGGCTGTGCCTCTGGGAGGTTTATGCAGTTAAAAAGTGGCTGGTGGGGCTGTAGGGAGCTCTGGCTGCTCTCAGGCCTTTCTGTGATGGTTTGGCAGAAGAAGAAAGTGGTTGCCAGCCTCTTCTCTTTACGATAAGCAGTTGGGGATGTGGTCCTGCAGGGAAGAGGTGGGCTGGGCTGTGCTCAGGTTCCCAGGCTGGTGCAGCAAAGCCAAGGCACTGTGTGGTTGATGGCCCCACCACCAAAAATCCTTGCATGAGCCTCTTTACGAGGATTTCATGGTTCTTCTTAATACAAACCAGACTGGAAGAGTAGAAACCAAACCACTTCTGGCCATGTTTAGCAGCTTGCCCACTGGGCATCCCAGCCCAGCATCCTCACCGCTGCACCTCAGGGATCAAACACAAGGGGAATGAGTGGCAGGCAGAGGGGGCCAGGGCGGGGAGTGCTTCCCATCCCTTTCAAATCAAAAAGTCTCGTGGTCTTTTTGAACAAAGACCACAGCCTATCTCCTCTCCACAGGCCTTCTGCACCTGTGACTTGCTGCAACTGGGAGCAGCCCTCAAATGTGCAAGTAGAGCCGCATATGTGATGGCTTTCATTTCTTTCTACCTTCATAAATGACAAACGCGTGCGCTGAAATATTGATGGCAATATGAGAGTGCTCCTTGGGCTTGCCTCAGGAACACAGCAGTGGAGAGCAATCGGGATTCAACGTGTTTTGCTTTCTTCAGCCTCTTCTTTGGAGGTTTTGGGGTGCATTTGGTGTCCAGGGACTCCTGCTTTTGTGTCGTGCTGAAGGTGGAGGGTTTGTCCTGGCGTCACCTCCCCAGCCAGCCGGTGGTTTGCTCTTGGTAGGCTGCAAATGCAGGTTGTGGGAAGTGGCATTGGGGCTGGGATGGGAAGCGCTTGCATCTGTCTTTCCCTGAAGGGCTGTTAATTTATACAATATTTGCTTTGTTAAAGAAAGGACATTGTCAGGCGGCTTTCAAGTGATGTGTGAAAGTGACTCTAATAAGATGTTCTAGGGAAGCTTACAGGCAGCCCCGCCTCTCTTCCAAACCTCTCCAGGTCTCTTTTGAAAGGAGCATCAGCCACCTTGATCCTCCTCTTCCACTAGCCCAGGCACTCGCTGCAAACTTCTCGGGAGCGGGAAGCCGGGGGTGGAGGCGTTGGGCAGAGCGGGAGGGACGGGGAGCCGGGCTCGGCGGATAATTGCACGCGTCTGGCTGCCAGGGATGAGAAACGAGGAGGAGATGGCAAGGAGGGGTGGTGGGAGTTTTCTTTGGAGGAGCAGCTGCAGCTCGAGGCTGGCGCTTGGCTAATCAGCGAGACATGGAGGAGATTGCAGATGAGACTTGGCTCTTCTGTTACCGAAGGCTTATGGGCTGGTGGTAACGGGGGGGGGTGTGCTTGCTGCCCAGGTTCTCCCCTCTTCCAGCACCTTTTGGGTGGAGAAGGATGACCAACCCCACTATGGCATCACCACCAGCTTGTCCTAGCCCTGGTGCCAGGCTCTGGATGTCTTGGAGAGGTTTTGATGGGGTTTTGATGGTCTCCCTGCCATCCTCACCACAGTGTGCAAGTTAAATATTGAATTGGTGTTGCTCACACCCCACCTTTCTCCTCTCCAAGGGGACAGCACACGGTGTGGTTGGCTCTCCCTTTCCATATCCCCAGGACACTACCCACTGTGCATTTACTATTTGCTCCAGCAGTGGGATAATGGGTTATTTAAGGTGTTAAAGTTGTTATTCTTGCATCCTTTGCTGGGCCATTTCTTTGTTTTATAGGAGAAAGGCAAAAAATGACCCCAAATAAAAGCAAATTCTGGTGCAATGAAGTGTCAGGATCAGCGTGTGCAACCCTGGGGGTGTAAATCTGGGTGTGTAACTGTTCCTGGGTAAACAGGGGAAGTTGCTTTTTGTTTGTTTGGGGGTTTTTTTATTTGTTTGTTTTCAAATATAAAGGAATTAACTATTGATTAATTAATACCGTGCACTCCTATCCCACCGTCCATCCCAGAACCACCAATCCCATTATAGATATTAATGAAGGTTGCAAGCAGGGTGATTTGCCTGGCAAAGGGGTAAACTGGGGCACGGATCCAAGCTCCACGATGGAACTGGGCTCACAGAGCCCTGCCTGTGGCTCTGCCCCCTCCTCCTCCTCGTTCCCTGCTGTCAATCCCAAATGACAGGAGGCCTCCAGCTGCCTGGAACAGAGCAGGACTGTTAATAAAACGTCAAAACCATTAGAATCTAAAGAGCCAACAGAAATGGCAGATAAAAGACGATGCCATGCCTTGGCTCCCTCGGTCCCCGGGGAGATGCTTGCACCCTGGGAGGGTGCTCACTTGTGGAAGTGATTTCTTGTGTTGGAAATAGGAGGGGAAAAAACCTAAAGAGCCAACAGAAATGGCAGATAAAAGATGATGCCATGCCTTGGCTCCCTCGGTCCCGGGGGAGATGCTTGCACCCTGGGAGGGTGTTCACTTGTGGAAGTGATTTCTAGGAGGTGTTGGCAAATAGGAGGGGAAAAAAAACAAAAAAGAATAAATAAATACAAATAAAAGGCCCAAGGATGGAGGTGAGGAGGCCAATTTATACACGGGGTGGTGGTGTGAAGGTGCCATCTCCTATCCCAGAGTATAATCTCTCAATTTGGGGGTGAGGAGCCCTAACACGGACTCTGACAGTAACAAATTGTCTTTTAAAAACTCTTTACAAATTTCCATAAGGGTTCTGGGGCTGTTGGGAGGTTTAATTAATTAGTTAACATGTTTTCCGCTGTTATTGTGCCTCCTCTCAAAGGCTTCTGACAGTAAATTCTGATCAAGTGGAAGATCTAATAAGTGCCAATTATTGAAGTTTGCTAATTGCCAGATAATAATAATAATAATGCTGATTAATAATGCTTTTAATACCACTGTTGATTTCAAATGTGGGTACGTGTGCTTGATTGATTTAAACTGTTATTTCTTCTGATTTGTGGCTTAAGTGGGGTAAAAATCAGGTCGTTGGTTTTGTTTTTGTTTTTCTTTTCCAAAGAGCATGTTGTTCTAACTCCTGTCTATAAAAACCTGCCAAGTTCCTAAGCAAGTGGTTTAAAAATAAATAAATAAGTGCTGGAGGATAATGCATCGCCGAGAAGCGGTTCGTTCATTTCCTTGACAAGTGTAATTTAATTTTAATTATTTATGATTCTTCATAGCCTGCTAGTAAATGTTCTGTAGTATATTTTGTAAAACTAATGAAGTCTTAGTAATAGGAGACCTCACTCGAGCCCCGCACGGAGCAGTGGGAAGACTCAGCTTCTCTCTCGCCTTTTGGTTATTTCATATCAGACCCGTGATGTTTTGCTTAATTATTCTTTATAGATCCCACCCAGGCAGGGGGATACTGATGCTCTGTACATGCTGGTCCCGTGGGAAGGGGATCCTGAAGCTTTAGTCTGGGTTTGATGTAAAACTTAGTACTTTTTGAGCTGTAGGGAGGGGACAGAGCTCCAGGGAGAGGAGAGGTTTGCTCTCGGCGTGTGTTAGAGCATCCCACGCTGCTGCATCTCCGGGATAGTTAAGAAGTTGATTTTTTTTCCCTCTAAATTATTCCTTTTTAATTTCTACTGAGGTGAGGAAACATGGAGCAAAGAGGGGAGGCTGCTCCCTTGGAAATTCCCCCAAAGGGGAAGAAAAAGTGGCTTCAGCCACTGGGATGGGTGCAGGATGTCGGCATTTCCTGGCCGCTGGCGTTCGAGGAAGGGAGGATGGATCTGGTGGATCCATTGGTTGGGCATGCCCAGAACAACGTGGGGCGTTGAGTGGAAACCTAAATTTAAATGTTAAAAAGCTTTTGTTCATTACTGGTGGCATTTCCTCCCCCTCCCCATTTGTCACTTGGAGCGGAGCTGTGACTCTTTTAATATCAAACAAATAATAAGCTCCCTCTAAAGTGATTTTTCTGACAAGGAGCTCAATATATTAAACTTTATCTATATTTTAATAGCCAATTTCACACCAAACTGCCTTCTTAATAATGTATTTACCACCTGGGGATATTATTCCAACCCATCTGGAAAGAATTGGAAATTAACTGTCCCTAAACTGAGTCTGTGTGTGCTTTAGATGCAGCGGAGATAACAGCGGTGTCATTCCTAGGGGAAGTGGGGGAGGAAGCTCATCATGCGCCGAGCAAAATGTCAGCAGCCAAAGCGATAGCTGACGGGGAAAGGAGCGCTCTCCTTTTTGCAACCAAGAGCCCAGCCCACCTCGGGAGTATTCAGCTGCTCTTGGAGCAGCCGAGAGCACCTCAAGGGTCTCTCGTAAGAGCAGAGGGTTTGGTTTCCAAGGATGCGGCACGGATGCAGGGCTCCGGGAACGCCAGCATCGCGCTGGTCGCTGTATCAGGACCCTGACAAGCTGCAAGTCAGCACCCAAAACCAGTGCTGGTAGTGGGAATTAATCTGGTCAGGCAGCACTTTTAACTTGCTCCAGTTCAGAGTGGTCCACTCTGGGTCTCTCTGGTCACATCTGAATCAACAGGATGCAGCCGATGTAGATCACAGCATCCACTCTGTGTGTGTGTGTGTGCAAGCAGGTGTGTTTGGAAAACATAATTTTGTTTAGTCTAAGTCATATATAGAGTTATTGTTGCTGTTTGTTTACTTCCTACACTTTCAAGGGGTTAACCAGTTGGTTTCCTTTGCTACTTGGTACTGTGTGAAAAAACTTGATGGTCCCAAAACTACAGAAAGCCAAGCAAGAGAAAATACCTCTTGTGACTCTTTTGCCTTCAAAATAGGAGAGTGGTAGGGTGCCTGCTCCTGAGAGCAGAGCTGGTCCTAACCACAACTTGCCAAACTGGGCTTAAAGAAGATTTTTGACTGTATTTCTTCTCAAAAATAAGCCTGTCAAAGTCTGCCCAGGTGATGTTACTCAGAGCACCCCTCGCAGCAAGGGGACATCAGGGATGCCATTGCCTGGGGCATCACATCCAAGCCAGAAGTGAGCTTTTCATTTCCCCCAGGAGGCGGAAGCCCTTCCTGAGTCTCTGGTGTGTGTTTGCCAGGGAAAAAGTGTCTTCTCAGGTCAGGAATGTTGGTTTTTATGCCAGACCTTGGTCTGCAGTTACTTGTGATGGGTGATAAAGGATTTGCAGAACACGGGCACCACTGCCAACATCCTTGGCAGAAAAATCACAAAGAATTTTGCTGTTTTAAAGTTTTGTTTGAATTTGACTGTGTTTGGAGGTTTGTTTTTATTATTGGTACGTTTCTATGACACGTCAGGGGTGCTGAAGCAGATTAATCCTTGCAATGTTTCCTTTTGTTTTTAAAATAATTAAGGGCAGCTGCTACTTAAAGGCAACTCAAACATCCTAGTTTTGAGATAAAAGTGCCTCGCCCTGTTGTAATGAAGCAGTTTGACACTGAGATGAAAGTCTCTGCTGTTTGTGTTGTAAAAACGGGTTTTGACGCCATTTTTGAACAATGTCAAATTGTTCCTCTTACATTTTGAACAAGACACGCTTTGATCTAGGAAGAAAAAACCCAAACCCTGAGATGTTTCCATCAGAACGAAGAAGCAGCAGCTCTTAATGATTTTAAAATAGGATCAAATTGTAAAATGTTTCAATCATTATGTTATGTCACATAATGACATCCTTGTAACCGTGCTGTGTGATGCTCAGCGTTGCATTTAGTATCGTGAAATGTTGTAGAAATAATTCCAAATAATCTAAAATGCTGAAATACCGAAATTGCAAAGCGACTCTTTGAAAGTATCAAGAGAAAATTCTAGTTTCTGGCATTTTTGGAGTCGCTGAGCTCATTGGGAGAAAGTGTGCGGGTGCTTTTGTGGTTTTGATTCTGAAACTGAAGAAAAACAAAGCTGAAAGAAGCTGAAAGTGCCTTGTGAAATGGAAATTCTCCAAATTGACCCATTTTAGCTCCGATTCTGTACTGCTCCAGCATGAGGGCAAGTGCTGGGGAGAAGGAGTGGGGCTCTGCAGATCCGGGCTGAATTGTTATGGGATGGGGTTGGGAATTAATCTGGTCAGGCAGCACTTTTAACTTGCTCCAGTTCAGAGTGGTCCTCTCTGGGTCTCTCTGATCCCAGAGAGATCCTGGGATTTTGCACCTCCCTGTGCTAAACCGGACAATTTTGGGTACTTTGACTCTTCTGCTGCTTTTGTAATTTCCCGTTGGAGGTGCTGGGAGGGATGATCCCATGGAGGGATGGAAGCAATGGGGTTCAGGTTCACATCCTTCAAGGTCCAAAGGGCTTGGCACTGTGGTTCCTGGCTCCTTGGGGACTTCTCCCTGTTGCTGCCAAGCATCTGGGAGCAGGGGGGGGACAATGACGATGGCTATCTCTGCGGTCCCCAAATCATCAGCCAAGCGTGGAGCTGGCTTGTGACAGATGGGTCAAGGAGGAGAGGTGCATAAAGGCAGCTTTAATCCTGCAAGGGGAGGATGTGAGCTCTGACAGTTACCTGGGGACCTTGAGATACCAGAATCCCTAACTTAATCAGACAGATAACGGGAGCAGCTCGAGATGAGGCAGGAGCAGGAACTGCCGAACAATAGGAGCCAGCCCCCCCGGGCCCTCATGCTGTGACTGAGATAATAAACTATATAAAAATCTGTCACCGTGCGATAAGTGATGAATTAGAATCAATTATATGTTTAAAATAATAGACCTCCCCATGGTGTTACCCTCCATGGCTTCTGCCTGGGCTTGGCTGCAGCGATGGCAGGCTTGCTGGCACTGTCACCAGCGAGGCTGGGACAACTCCACGCAGGCGGCTTTGCGGCACTGGGGAGCTCAGCCCCACGTTGCACGACTGGCAGCTGGAATCAAAACTGGCAGCTGAGCTTTTGGCCTTTAATTCTGCATTTTCTCCCGGTCCCTGCAGAACCCTGCAGCGCGTGGATGCTCCTGGCTTGTGCAATGCCCGTGGTGCCATCACCTCCAGCCTGTTGTTCTTCCCTATTTGTATTTTTTTAGTGATTTACCATTTTTCTTGCATTATCGTTGGCTTCGCACGCGTGGCCTTGCTGCTGCTCCTCCTCCTCCCTGTGTGGAGCAGCTATTTCCGAGCTGCTGAGTGCTGTTCTGCTAAATAACACCGCTTGAGTGCGTTTTTTCCCCTCCCTCAAGTGCCAGGAGGACAGCTGAAGGTGTGAAAATGCAAGATTAACCCCGTGAATCATCCATCAAACGATGCGCCGTTGGTTTGCGAGCGCAGGGCTGGCGGGAGGGGAAAGCATCCAGACTCGATCGTTGCCGCACGTTGGATGTGGTAGTTGGCAAATGCTCCCAGTTGAAGCTCTGGTAGGGCAGTGGGAAGAGCATGACTGTCCAGTCTGGTACTTAATTTGGGTTGAAAACAGAGATATTTGGTTGTTCAACTATGCTGCTTATAAAAGGGGTTCAGGAAGAGGAGTAGGGCTTGGATGAACATCTTGCCCAGAGCTGGGGGCCGCGGTTTGGGAGCTGGGGGCCGCGGTTTAGAATCATAGAATGGTTTGGATTGGAAGGGACCTTAAAGATCATCCAGTTCCAACCCCCCTGCCA
>NW_010317137.1:0-19678 GCF_000700745.2 Antrostomus carolinensis | reverse complement strand
CAGCCCCAACTCTCTCAGCCTGTCCTCACAGCAGAGCTGCTCCAGCCCTCGCATCATCCTGGTGGCCCTCCTCTGGACTAGTTCTAACTGGTCCATGTTTTGGGAGCTGGGGGCCGCGTTTTGGGAGCTGATCTGGTTATTTTGGTGAAGATCAGACCAATATGCTTGTTTTTCCTCCTACAGTTGCTGTTTAGCTTGTCATGAACTCGCTGCAAAGGGTTTTGAGATCGCTGGGCTCTGTCTGCGTCCTTCCTGGGCACGTTTCCAAACCCCAGCCTTTTCAAACAAACACGTAACCCCACTCAGGTGTCCTCAGATGGGTTTTCAAAGATGATTATTGCTCTAATTAAAGTTGATATTTTTCTTACCAAACTCAAAGGTTGTCTCTTGTCCTCTTCTAGCCGCGATCCTTTCTTTCTGCAAGCTGGAGGGTTTTTCAAGCTCCTTGCACTGACCGGAGGGAAAATATTCTTTATCCATGAAAAGTTGAATTGGAAACCCTGTGCCTAGCCTGGCTTACTTTATTATTTTTGTTAAATAGCACAAGTTGCAGCCATAAAGCCCTGGAAGCCCATGCTAAGCAGGGGCGCTGGGACCAGCGCTAATGGATTGAAGTGAGCGGCTCACCAGCCACAGGGGTGCCCTGGGATTTCCCTTTTGAATCTTATTTACATTCGGACTAACAATAGCTCCCAAGCTCGGCTATAAATAATTTCTAGGAAAGAGTTGTCTAATTAAACGTACAGCAGCAAAGAAAGTACTTTTAACCACAAGGCTGGTGTCCTAATGAACGTAATCACTGGATGGGGACAGCTTAGGAAACAGAACTTGACATCTCCCGGTGGAGGCAGAGAGATGGAGGGGAAACATACTTGGGGAGAATTCCCAATCAATATTTAATTGCCTAGCATGTAATCTGCCTTAGTATTTTTTAAAGTAAAATTAAGGCCCCACAGAAACTGGAGAACCTTTAAAGCAGATTTGAGGAGGGGGGGAAGCCTCTGTTTTTAGAGCTGTCTGGGGAGGGAACAACATCTAACTGCCCCTGTAGGCATGCAAATTGGTCTGTAGTTGGCAAAAATGGTCTGAACGCAGGCTTTGGCATGGATTTACAGCCTTCCCTCATCCGTTGTGGTCTCCTTCCATTGCTGCTGCCTCAGTTTCGTTGTCTGTAGGTGGGGAATACAGAAATTCCCTTGGTCTAGCTATAGTTTGCATCTGGAAGGCATTTTGAGAATGAGAAGTTGTTAAGCTGCCTATAACCAGTCCTGTGCCGTGGTGCTGTACTGCTAAAAGGCAACTGAGAACTGGTGGGATCAGGCAATGGGCAGAAGGTGCGTGCTGCAAAGAGATGGGCAGGTAGATCCAGGTTGAGCTTGAGATAACAAAAAGACTCTTGGGCAGAAACTGGTGCTGAACTGGGAGGTTTTGTCTGCATGTGGGAGTCGGCGATGGTGTAAATGCCTGAGGAGTGGCTGGCTGGTCCTTTGTAGGATGGACCCGTGTTTAGTAAGACATCATGTCCCCATGTCTTCTGAAGCATCATGTGAGGTGTTGTTGAGCCACTGGGAAAAATCCAGTGTGCAAAGGCGTTGCTGGGGCAGTGGGTGTCCTGCAAGAAGCGTGTATGTAGAGTGATGGACAAGTAGCCGTGGCTGGTGCTTGTTGTGTTTATAATGGACTCAAATCCTGTGCCTGAGGTTAAATTCACCAGGGCAGATCATGTGCAGCCTGTGTTTGGTCTTCCCAGAAGACTCAGACACAAAATTAGAGAGACAATTGATGTAAATGAATGTATCTCCAGTTGGAGCAGAGATGCTGGGTTATACCTATAGCACCATAGTATCTTCCAGCATGGGAGGAGGAGGATTTGGGAACAGCAAACCCCTGAAAATGGAGTTTCCACTGGTTGGTGGTGGTGGCCCTGGCAGGGAGATGCAGAGGAGGGACAGCAGTTGGGATGCTGGTGTCTTTTCTGCCTGTTGCAGCTGCCAGATCTCTCTCCATCCCCAGAGAAAATACTCCAGCTCCGCTGCGATTAATCTAATCGGCCACTGGATGTCAATGTTGCCTCATCCAATTACAAGTAGGAAAGTGCTGGGTCTTCAGAAAGGGGGAGAAAATGTCCCTGTCAGAATAGCCGAGGTTGGATGTTGTTTTCTTCTGCAAAGTTGGCTATTAAGCACTGTAGGGCCATATCCGGAGATATATCGAGCAGGAGACAGTCACTGCTCTTGTTTTGCTCAGCCAGGGCAGGATTTGATCCAGTCTGTGTAAAGACTAAACCATGATTTGGGACAAAAAACCCCAGCAGAAAATAAAAAGCCCGATATAAAAACGTATCCCTTTCTTTGAGGCACAGCTCAGTGTGTGCAGAGTTGTTGGCGGTTGGCATCAGGCCTTTACGTGATGTTCGGGAGGATGGTGATGCATCTCCTGTGGAGCTGGGTGTGAGGAAGGTTTGAGGACGTGTAGTCAGAAAATACAGCTTTAGAAGGGGAGAATTTTCAGCAGCGTGTGAAAGCAGATCTGGATTTAAACGTTGTGGCTTGGGCTCCTCTCCGTTATCCATCTTCTAGCCAGTCGTGGGGAAAGCGCAGACAGCAGCTGCATCCTGCCAAGATTCATGATCAAGAACGCCTCTCCCCCACCTCCTCCTTCCCTTTGACAAATATTTTACATCCAGTCCCTGCTTTGGGAAGCAGGTGCAGCAGCTGGCATCTCTGGCAGATGGGGCATCTCTGGGAGGAGCACAAGTCCTTGGGAAACTGGGAGCCCTGAGTTCTGGTGCAGGTCTATGGGTATGACCCTGATGGGATGAGCAAGGATGGGGCAAGATGCATCTTGGTCCTTTCCTATGTGCGTGAAACCACTTAATATAGACCTCCCTCCAAAGAAGACTTGGGGCTGCAAGAGTTGGTCATGCTCTTTGCTCTGGTAGCACATTCCTGGCAGTGAGATCTAGGGGCTGGTGAAGGCTCCTTGCAGCAGTTAAAGGCAGGACATCGGTCCCCTGAGCTGTCAGCCCATTCCTAGCAGTAAAAAGGAAGGAAAACAGACTCACTTTTTCCATCCTTTTGGAATTATTCACCTCCCTTTCACGTTGGGTTCATTTGGGCACGTTAATATCTCAAATTTAATGATAAGTCTAACAGGATTCATTTATAAGATAAATAAGATGTTATTAGTACATTAGTAGCAAAAAAATGCACAAGGACACTGCTAATCTAAGGTGAAAATGCTTTCCTGAGTGAAATTTAATTAGCAGATTGTGTTCTATTAGTGACTTTTATGGGGAGTTCATGAAAATGAATACAAATACAATCCAGGCAGGCTCTCCTGTGAAGCGAGAGCCTTGCTAACATACCCTCCTTCTCCCCGCCGTGCTGCTGCCAGCCAAGGAAAACACGATGTGTGTCCTCCCCCCTTCCCAGACCAGGACTTTGGGGAGGCAGAACGGCAGCCTGTGGCCACCTCACAGCTTTTAAGGTTGTCGTGGAAGGGCATTGAGTCTGGGTGTGTGTTCACAGCAAGTGAAATGGGGTGGGGGAGTCAGAAACGTCCCATTTTTTTTTCCCTTTGCCTGCTTGGAGCTGCTTTCCCACGATAAGAGCAGGGATGGTTATGGGGATCTCCTTGGTGCTTGGAATTTTCTCCCTATCCAGATGACCTGCAGTGGTCAGCACTGGTAGTGGAGGATGCCAGGTCCTGCAAATGTCTGTGTCAGGCTGCCACGTGCTGGCAGATGTCTCTGCTCACACAAGGCTTTTGGTGTGTGGTAGCTGCAGGGGAACGGATCCCATCCAAGAACATCATACATCTTTTAAAGACTTGGGGTCCCCTAGCAAGCCAGAGGGTGTCGTGCAGCTGTGCTGTGCTGGAGTCACACACTGCAGACATGGGCTGGTGTCCCTTTTCCTCCTGGCTTGTCTTGCAGAGCCGGCGCAGCAGGGACTCCCATGTGTAGGAGCCGTGGAGGTGACATTGGTTGGGCTTCCTCGGTTTTGTGCTAAATATCAGCATTTGGGGTATTTCCAGAGCTGGAAAGCATTCCTGTGCCATGTATGGTTTCAGGACCATATAGAATCATAGAATGGTTCGGGTTGGAAGGGACCTTAAAGATCATCTAGTTCCAGCCCCCCTATATGACCCTTAAAGTCATATAGATGACTTCAGATGGAAAAACACCTTGAGATCAGCAACAAAAAAGGGAAATAAATAAGACGCCTCTGTTCTTGGTTTTTCCTGGGAAGGATATCTTGTATACCCTGCTTTGAGCTATCACTATGGCATAAAGTCCTCTACTCAATCTAGGACCTTCTGGTCCCAATCGGTGTGTCGCTATGGGAGGTATCCCTTGGTGAAGCTACTGCTAGCTCCTTGCTCTTGGGACCAAAATCCAGGGTGAAATTCTGCCTGGCCCAAAACCTTTAGCAAAGCTGCTGTTGATTCTGGGTTGACTGGGAGGTCTGGACACCATTCAACAGGCTGCCCATGCAATCCTTGTTTGCAAAGCACTTGAGGTTGTTGGAACTCCAGGGGAGCAAAGGTTTTGTACACTGAGAAGTGGCATGAGAGTCATTGTCTTCCCCTGAGCAGCCCTGTCCCATCCCTTGTATTTGTGCAGAATAAATCCAGTGACCCCTGCCAGGCTTTTGGGGCTGGAGGAGAGTCCATTAGTTACTGCTGCCAACGTAGGAGGCATCTGGTGGTGGTTTGAAAGATCTTTCCCTCCCAAGGGAAGGGCTATAAGTGATAGGACAAGGGGTGGTGGTTTTAAACTGGAAGAGGGGAGATTTAGAGCAGATAGAAGGAAGAAATTTTTTACAATGAGGGTGGTGAGGCTGGACAAGGCCCTGAACAACCTGATCTGGTGAAAGATGTCCCTGCTCAAGGCAGGGGTGTTGGACTGGATGAGCCTTGAAAGGTCCCTTCCAACCCAAACCATTCTATGATTCTATGATCTGCGGGTGCAGGATCCAGCTCTTGCCAATGTCTTTGCTGAACAGCGAAGCAAATGTATGGGAGTCATTATTCATGCAGATGATCCTCACAATTCAATAGAGGTAATTAGGAGGATGATGGAGGAAATTAGCACTTTCTGCGGGTTTATTAATATTAATAAAATGATTCCACGGTTAAAAATAATAATAATATTAATAAAATAAATACAAAACTGCAGAGGAGCTGTGCCCAGCTACTAAATACCAGTCTGTTCCAGGCAGCGATCAACCAGTAACTTGAATTAGTCTTCAGAGACAGGTTTTTTTGCCCTCTCTAAAGATGGTATCACAGAAGTCAGAACAGATTGAGGCATATCTGGAGTCATTTCTTACTTCCCACTTTTGCCTTCCCTGTTACCAAGAAGAGTTGAAACTCAGCAGATCCTTAAGGCACCAGAAAGTTGAGTAGCTTGTCTTTAGTGTGTCAAAATAAGATGTATTCTGAGAACTGCCTCTGCCTCTTGTCTTCCTGCTTCTTCACCTGCTTTGTCTGTAGTTGTCCTAGCAAGGAAGAGACATTCCTTGGCCAGAGGCTTGGTGTGATGTAGACCCATTTCCAGGTTGCCCTCTCAGGTGTGTTTCTCATTCCCTCTCAGACAGATCACAGCAGAGAACCGTGGACCAGTGCCACTGATGTGCAGCGTGGCTGTGGGAGAGATGTTCAGCTCTCAGTGCCACCAGCCTGCAAGATATGCCGGAGTGTTTGGGGGAGGTTATTTGCAGATGGTGAGGAGATTATCAAATTAAAGACAGCACAGAATGTTATTAATGAAAATACATGACACATGTATTTAAACGTGTAAAAATTTAATTAGAATTTTTATTATTAAAATATTGCTAAAAGTGCTTCCTGAAACCCTCTGCTTGCTTTTGAGATCAAGGCTTTTTTTCAGTTTCTTGCATGCTAAGAGGAGGATTTGGGGTAAGGAAGGGAATAATTGGTACCAAGTGGCCTCTGCAGAAGCCGGTGGGACTTTTGCATCAGATCTTGGATGCAGGATTAGGATGTGCTCGTGGGAGTAGCTGGCTAGACTTGATTCTTTTAAGAAGGCATTAATGGGGTTTTGCAGTCGTTGAAGCTCTTCCTTGCTGGCTAGGAGAGGGACATCTGGAGAGGTTCAGTGTCAGGCTAGGGACTGTGCTTTAAGGATTGGTGGAGGATCAGTGTCGGGATGGACAGGAAAGAACCTGGATGGGATCCCATGGGAGATGTGTGCACCTAAAAAACTTCCTGGGGGAGCAAAGAAAAGGTGCCAAGCTGTGTGCTCTGTGCCTTTTTCTCCTCGGCACACCTAGCAGCTCCCTGCTCTGGGGACCAGGGAGCAGCTCTGTTTGTTGTGGCTTTGTGTGGAGCTGTGAAAACGCCGGTGACAACTCTCTCCTGGCTGACCTGATTGTGTTGGTGCTGCTGGGCTGGTGGGTGGTGGCAATTCCCAGAGCCTTCTCCATCCGTCTTTATTTAAATGGGAAAAGAACAGAACAGTTGAACCTCTTGCTTTAATGATAGATTCCATTATATTAAACAGTAATTGAAAAAAATAATCAGTTTCTATAATTAAAAAAAACCCCTCCACAACTAGACATGGTGGCTTTCTGCTGGTGCTTTATGTGTGATCTCCATCTTATCCATCAGGATCCTCATGTCCTCCCAGAGCCATGCCCAGGGCTCTATATCCTGCACTGGGGTGGCAAAACCTTCATTCCAGAGGAATTTGCAGGGCTGGCAGTTTTAAGGGAGGGCGGGGGGTGAGGGGGGATAAGCAACCCTATCTCCCAACTTGTAAATTAAGCAGATTTGGTTGGGAACTGTCACTGCAGGAGAAGAAATATGAAACCTCTGGGGTCGTGTATGCAGAGTAATTTTTTCTGACTGTAACTCTACTTAAAAGTAAGGATATGATGGAAATGCTTAGAGCATTTTAAATGGACCCAGCAGAGATCTGATTCAGCTCCAGTGAAGTCTGCACAGACTTTATTGGGTGTTGGCTTACTCTCAACTTGCTAACACCAGAGTTTAGTGCGTGGCCGAGAAATAAATTGGTTCCTTCTCCTTATTAACTGAAAATATGCTTAGATGAAGGAGAAGAAATAGTCTGAAGCTTGAAAGACAGGCAGAAACTGCGAGCTGTCCCACCAGCCAGATGTTTTGAAGGCTCGTGTGTGTTGGTTGATTGCCTCAGGAGAGCGGGCACGTGTGTAGGTGCAAAAAAATGAGTGTGTGAAGGCAGAGGCAGGCTCCTGGGTTCACTGGGACAGAGTGAGGGGTGCTTTGCTCCTCGGTGCATCTCTTGTGAGGTTTAGTAGAGCTATTTGGGACACGGCAATGTGTGGTGCTTCTCTCGTGCTGGAAGGTTTTGGAGCTCAGGTCCTGTCTGTGCATGATTAGCTCCGTCTCCGTGGTGGTGCTCCCCGCCTCCCTTGGCCATTCTCTCTGAAGCAGGATGTCTGGACCAGGCACATCATCCCAGTCAGCAAATGTAATTCCCTTGGTTTTATTTGGAGGCACACAGACAGGGCAGGATGTGCTCCATTGTGATGTGGTTCAGTGGAGAAAGACACGCCAGGCTGCCCAGCTGGTCTCGTGGGACCTCCATCTCCTCCTGCATCAGGCATCCTGTTCCAGGGAAGGATTTTAAGTGCCCAGATTGCAGCCACAATAGGTAGATACAGGGGAAATTGCTGCTTTTCTACCCTTTTCAGAAGTGTATAGGGAATGCCCCAAATCAATGCCCCATAAGAAATGAATAAAGCTGGGTTTGGTGGCTAATTGAAGACTGGGAACTGTGAGTGAGTTCCCATGTGCCTCCATGAAATGTAACATTGAGATCATGGAATCACAGACTGGTTTGGATTGGAAGGGACCTTAAAGATCATCCAGTCCCAACCCCCCTGCCAGCAGCAGGGACACCTTCCACTAGACCAGGTTGCTCAAAGCCTCATCCAGCCTGGCCACAAACACTTCCAGGGAGGAGCATCCACAACTTCCTTGGGCAACCTGTTCCAGTGTCTGACCACCCTCACAGTGAAGAACTTCTTCCTAATATCTCATCTAAACTAATCTAAATTTCTAAGTCTAAATTTCTTCCTAATATCTATCTAATCCATCGATATTTGGGATTGTGGTGAGATGGGAGGAAATTTGGATGGAGAAGAGAATGGAAAGCCACCCCAGCTTTGCCCCTTCTCCCCCTCTGCCTCCCCTGGGCTTCAGTAGTGTGAGATTTTCACCCCATGCATTGGAAACAATATCTTGAAGGAGCCTCGAAGCCATTTGTTTTCCATTTAATTGGCTAGTGAGGAGAAAATAACGAAGGGAAGTCATGCAGGGGAAGTTCTTGTCGGTGCCGTTTTTGGCAACAGAGTCACAACATCCTAAATTTATTTATTTAATTGCATTATTAAAAGTATAAATAAAAATAAATCCAGGAGAGCAGCCGGATCTATGCTTTGCATCTCTAAAATAGAACCATAAATGCCACAGAGCACCGAGGGAATGATTTATTAGCCTGTTATCGTGAGTGACTGGGACGCTTTCGATGGAGTCCTTGCTAATTTCTAACAGCTACATTAAATCACAGATGCTATCAGCTATTATAAAATAATCACCCAGCAGTCTGCAAACCAGCACGAGCCCAGGGTCAGCGCTGGAGCCCCTTCATTCGTTTCACATCTCAGCCCCTCCGATTCCTGCAAGGGTGGGGAAATAAATAGGACTCGTAGCGGCCTCATTTTATCATCCAGGAGTTGACAATAAATAAAAACCTCTATAAACCTTTTTCTAAAAGGAGTCTGGACTGGAATTTGCAACGAGAAGGAAACCTTGTTTTGTGCTTGAATCTGGCCGTGTGATGTCAGGACTCCTGGGTCCTATTTCTGGCTCTGAAAAGGAGCCGGCGTTTGGTCATTTATCAGGTAGATGGAGGATTTCAGGGTTTTTGGGGCTGGAAGGAAGAGAGAAGGTCCTGTGGCAGTTAGGGACGTCTGTCTCCTCTCCTCTGCCTTTGCTCCTCGGTGCTTTTTCAGACAAGTCACTTAAATTTCCTTCTAGCTTGACTGCTTTCCTCTCGTTTGACAAATAACGTGTGTGTTTATGTGGCTGGGCTCCGGAGGGGGTTAATACTTGGCCTAGAAATCTCTTTAGAAGTGCCAATTTGTAGCGACAGAGAAAACAACAATGAATAGGAGAGCCTGCGAGGTCCAGAAGAAGTGAGTAAGCGGCTGCTTATCAGGACGGTGGCTTGCAGAGCTCAGCCGCGATAGCAGGGCTGGTGTTAAAGGGTGAAGGAGACAGGAGAGAGGGGGGGAAAAAAAACACAAATAAATAATAATAATAATAAAAAAAGCAGTTAGGAAGAAAATGCCGCCTATCTGCAACGCTCGGATTTTTGTTGATGGTTTTGCTTGATGTTAGAACAGCTGCTTAACATGACAAGTGCTGGATTTAATAACGAAGTGTGCGAGGAGATGCAGGCTGGGCAAGAAGAGAGATGGAGCTTTGGAGCTCATGGTGCCATCTGATGCTCTCACCCAAGCGTGGGTGGCCCTGGTGTCTTGCACCAACCATGTTGAGCCTGATGGGGAGATGATTTTGAAACTGATGTTTTGGGAATAGTCGTGGTTTCACAGCCATGGGTCCTTGTTGGAATCAATGGGGTAAAAGGGGTTTTGCCCTCAATATGGTAGAAGGAGCCTCAGGGCTGTTTGGTGGTGGTGGAGCCAGCTCCTGGTGGCAACCTAGGATGCTCCAAGGCCATATGTCCATGGGGAATGATGGGACCCTAAGCTTCCAAGGTAGCCTTGGACAGTTCTCTTATTTCCTCAGAGGTATTTGGGTTCCTTTGTCTTTTCCTACTTTGTTATTTTCTCTGCAGACTGGGATAAGGGGCTTTGCAGCTTGCAGGTTGTTTCCTTACTGCGGTATCGGAGATTGTCGGGTTGTCAGCAACCTGGAGATAGCAGGGATTGCTGACAGCGAGCAGAACTGAGTCAGTGCTGCATACAGAAACCTTGCTCAGCCTTTGAAACTGCAGTCAAACCCTCCCCCAAGGTTACTCTTGCTCATAAAGCATGCTTAGTTTTGTTTGCTGGAAACCTAGATTTTAATCCCAGAATCCAGACAGACCCGAGTTTTGAAGAGAATTGGGTTGGAGTCAGAAGTGAATGGCTCAGACCAGGCTGACTCTAAAAGATGAATTAAAACTGACCTGGGAAGATGGAGATGTTCACATCCCCACCCCAGCTTTGCAACTTGCATATTTATCTCGTTGTGCCTGATACCACTGGGAATAAATCAGCAGCGAGACACGCACGGAGCAGATCCGCTGGTTCAGACAGTGGGGGACCTACACTGACTGGTGCCCACAACTCAAATCAAACTCTCAGGGAAGTTTTCCAAAGCCTGAAGGAACCGAGATCCTTCCATCACCTCATGTTTTTTTGGTTGTTTTTCTTTGGTTTTGGTTTTGGGTTGTTTTTTTTTTTTTTGCCTCACTTCAGCCCTTAGAAGTAAGAATTTCAAAGGTGAAAAAAACATCATCTGCACTGGCCACAGAGGGGAAAAGACTGGAATTGCTGAGAATTTTTATTTCTCTGGGGACTTGCAGCCTGTAAAGCCTGGGTAGTTCAGCCTGGCTGAGAATAAGCATTTAGACCTTTATGTGCTTAACACAACTGCCAAAAAACCTGCCCAGTGGCACCGCGGCGGCGAGTGTGCGGGGGCAAGGAGGGGGAACTGGGATGCTTCCCCCCCCCAATTCTGCAGAGACCCCACTCAGCTTCCCTCTGCTCCCAGCCCTCCTGCTTCTGCCCCTTCCAGTGCTGTCAGGGAGATGTTCTGAAGGGTCTTGCACGTTGGCTGGTTGCCTCAGGAGAGCGGGTGCGTGTGTAAGTGTGAAAATGAGTGTGTCAAGGCAGAGGCAGGCTCCTGGGCCTGCTGGGGTGATGGCAGACAGGGCGAGGGGTGTGTTGCTCCCTGGTGAGAGCCATGGGGCTGTTGGGGACTGTCTTGTCTGAGAGGAGAGGACTGTGTTGGAGGGGATGAGGGGTGCATGGTGGGCAGGTGGAGCACCAAGTGCAACGCTCCTGTGCTGCAGGACATTTCAAGCTCCCATTTGTGCCTATGTATTTAGTCAGGCATATTTTTCTTTTCTTTCCTCCCTTTTTATCTTTAAATCTTGCTGTTCTGGTCACTCTGCCAATGCTGAGGTAGGTCTGAGGTTTGATCCAGGCTGGCAAACCCCACTGCCTTGCCTTGGAGAGGGGCTGTGCGGAGCCAGTCACATCTGCATTGCATGGGGGATGGGTTTGCTGCCCAGCCCAGTGCTGGGGGATGCCTGGGCAAATTTGCTGATGATGGACTCAATCCCCTTGGTCCGTGGTGGGTGGCTGTCATGTCATCCAGGTGTGAAAAATATGAACACTGAGGAGAATGAGGAGGGAAGATTTTCCTTTCTTTTACCTTCTGGCTGTTTCTGAGCTTCCCAGGACAGCCAAGAGCACGGTGTTTGCCTCTTCCAGCATCTAACGTAGGTGGCACAACTACACTGTGATCATTTCTACGTCTGTATTTTGTAAATAAGCCCAGAGGCTATGTGATGGCTTCGTATTTAGAAATAGGATAAAGGGGCTACGTGCTATCTATTTATTTGTTCTCTTATTCATTCAGTTGAGAGCTGGCAAAACACTTTACAAGCGTCTATGAAATGAGCCTTGTAATGCTCCCAGGAGACGGAAGAAATGTTCCTGCTTCAGTTGGCAGGTAGGGGAAGCTGAGGGGCTCTGAGAAGCTCGCTGCCTTGCCCATGGTCAGGGTGAGACTGCGGCAGACACAGGAGTAAATCTCAGGTCGTGTTTTCTGTTTTTAAGTCTGTCGTGGCTGGTAAGACTCAAATGCCTCAGCAGTGATGAGCTATCAGTGGTCAAAATCATCTTTTCTGGTGTTTCTCCTGCTCCTGGACTAGTTTGGGAATGTGATTGTGCCTTGATTGTCCCGATGAAAAGTCATTAGGTGGTACATGAATATAGCACTAATGATGGAGAAACCATGTCATCCAGCCCGGCTCCTTTGGTGTCAGAGCCCATTCTTATCTGCAAATCTTTCTTTAAAGTTCTCCATTTCAGAGATGCCTTCAGGCCTGGCCATGCTTCTGGCCCCTAGATCCAGTGTCCTCAGTTGGACACCACCATCCTGTGTGTGGCTGCCTCCTGGTTGCTCCCTTCTTCCCTCTTCATTTGTGGTTCAGGTTCAGCTTGTGGCACTTGAACATTTGCTGTGGCTTTGGCAAACTCAGACCTCCACCTCCTTTGTAGGGTCTGGAGTGAACCTGAGCTGATCATGCGTGGTAGGGACCCAAGTGCATGTATGATCCTTGGCTTTCTCTAGGCTGGCAGATGATTTTGCACCCCCTCCCCATTGACTCCCTTTGTCTGCACGTGCTTTAGGGGTATGGGGGACCCTTTGAGGTAGCAGTGGGGGAAACGGGGCCATCGTGCTTCTCTGTGCTTTGCCATGCTCTGAGCAGACAAATGTCTGTGGGAGAGTGCAGAGCTGCTGCCCTGTTTATAGCAGCTCGTCTGCATCTGCTCTTCATAACCTACTTTCCCTCCTTTCCCTCTGAACAGGACTTTGGGCCATGGGTGGATGGAGCAGCTCCTTACCTGTCCCCTTCCCCTGTCCCCTGCAGCTCAGAGGGTTCAGAGCAAGACAGGGCATTTTGCAACCCCAGATCTTGTCTTTGGGGGGACCACAGTCTCTGTCCCCAGCAGCAGCCTGCCCTACAGCCCTGTCCCCATGCAGGTGGCTGTCCCCAGCAGCCCTCGAGCTGTGATGTGCCCGTAATGCACACACAGGTACCTGGAGCACATTCAGGTTCCCCTGAGCAACCCCACTATGGAAAACCCATGTCTTTTGGGTTGGTATCAAAGCAGGCAAGCTTTTAATTAATGGCTGCTCACTGTCCAAAGGGGGTTTGGTCTCATCCTGCACACAGGGAAAGCCACGCAGGGGTGGAGACAGGCTGCTCCTTCCCCCTTCCCACAGGTGCTGCAGGGCTGGAGCCTCCCATGTGCTGTAAATTGTCTGCCCACACCCTGTGATGAGGGGGGAAGCAGGGATTGCCTGTGTCCTCTCCCCGCCTCCAAATCCATTTGTTTAAATGAGATGAGCTTGCAGGTGTGTAGCCTTTGAGCCTCTCTCAGTTGGCCATGTGGGTCAGAGCAGGCTGGAGCTGCTCTCTGGTTCCCTCTCCAGCCAAGCACCCTGTCCCCCTGCCTGTAGTGGGGTGACTGCAGACACCCCTCTTTGGACCCAGGCTCCATCCACCCCAGAAAGCTCAGCTGAAGGTACTTTCCCACCCTCCACTTTCTTTCTCTTCTCTAATACTCCAGTTCCCTCCTTTTGACCCGAATTACATGTTTCTCTCCACTTCCCAGATTTGTCTCTCTGTTACCCAACCTGATCTAGTGGAAGGTGTCCTTGTTCATGGCAGGATGGTTGGAACTGGATGGTCTTTAAGGTCCCTTCCAACCCAAACCATTCTGTGACTGGTGATTTCCACGTGGGATGATTCTGTGATTTCTGTGTGGGAAATTTGGGAATGGGCTCCTGGAATTGTCTCTTGGATGTGTGCCGGCAGGGACTGTGCAGTGTGGTGGGGTTTTTTTTGTTGTGCTATTTGGCAATCAACTGGCAAATTAGTCTTTTTAAAAAAAAATTTGCAAGACAAATGGCCTCGGTGAAACAGGCTGAACTTTGGTGCGTTTTGATATGGAAATGTTTTTTGGTAATGAAGCAAAATGTCACATGTTTTTTTAATTGGCCCACCTCCTCCCTTCCCTCGAGAGTTTTGTTTTTTTAAGGAAAAGATCACATGGGTTTTGAAAACTTGCCCAAACGCACTAAATACCAACAGGAATGGCAACAAAAAGAAATTTGGCATTGCAAAGACAATCTTAACATTTTCCTTTCCTTAGGAAAAGAATAAAAATTTTTTTAAAAAAAAACAAACCCAAAACCCTGGGTTGTTGTCAGAAACACTGCTGCAAAATGAAATCCTTGTATTTCAAGCTGTTCAGACTGTACCTGGGTGTCCCAGCCCCTTCGAGGTTTGCTTGAGCAGCACAGGGTGTTTTCAGAGTTTTTTTGGTTGGTTGTTTGGTTGTTTTTGTTTTTTTCCTTTAATATTTGGTGTAATGAGGGAGTCTGCTTTTAACTTGGCGAGGTGGGTGTCTTCAGAGCTGCCTCCTTTTTGAATTCCACTTGTCAGGTTTACACGCGGTTTCAGCGTGCCATATGTCCCTGGTTCAGCCGGGGATTTGAGCTGCTTGCTGAGCATTAAGTGTAAAGTAAAAAAAAACCAAAACCAAACCCCAGAGCCATCGCTGTGCAGTTGAGCGGGTGTTGTAGGTCGTAGAATCATAGAATGGTTTGGATTCGAAGGGACCTTAAAGCTCATCCAGTTCCAACCCCCCTGCCAGCAGCAGGGACACCTTCCACTAGACCAGGTTGCTCAAAGCCTCATCCAGCCTGACCTTCAACACTTCCAGGGAGGAGCAGCCACAACTTCCTTGGGCAACCTGTTCCAGTGTCTGACCACCCTCACAGTGAAGAACTTCTTCCTAATATCTCATCTCAACCTCCCCTCTTTCAGCTTAAACCCATTTCCCCTTGTTTTGTCATTAACTGCCCTTAGGAAAAGTCCTTCCCCAGCTTTCTTGTAGCCCCTTCAGGTACTGGGAGGCCGCTATAATATCTCCCCGGCTCCTTCTCTTCTCCAGGCTGAACAGCCCCAACTCTCTCAGCCTGTCCTCATAGCAGAGGTGCTCCAGCCCTTGGATCATCCTGGTGGCCTCCTCTGGACTTGTTCCAGCTGCTCCAGGTCTCTCTTGTGAAGGGGGCTCCAGAACTGGACGCAGTATTCCAGGTGGGACCTGCCTCACCACCACGCTGTCAGAGTGACCCCAGCTTGGGTTTGCGTGTTCTTGGAAGGATTTTATGGAAGTGGGGAGGATTTGTCCTTGGATTTAGGGCATGGGGATGGTGGCAGAGAGGCTAACTGGGAATTGGCTCCTAAACCAGTCCAGCAATTGAGTGTTAGCAAGGAGCACGAGTCTCCAGTTTGTATTTTTAACCCAGTTCAAGAGCTGTGATCAATTTGAAGAATAAGCTGAGGTTTTTTTCACAATTACATCAGCCAGTTTGGTTGGTGGTTTTTTGTTGTTGTTTTGTTGGGTGTTTTTTTTTTGCTAAATTCATGCGATAAAATGCATTAAATGTAACAGCACGGAAAATAAAAGTTCAGTTTGCAGAGAGAGCCTGATTTAGTGTGAAGATAAAACAAGATAAAACAACTGGGAAAATTAAGTGGGATAAATAAATTCTGCCGGAGAGAGGCAGGGGTGACAGAGGGGGAGAGCTGGGCGTGTGTTATCAGCTGGGCAGCATTTAATCCAGCTGTGAAAGGCTTTTATCCCGGGAAGGGGGTGATGTTTTGCTGTACCTCTCTCCCATGCTTCAGCAGATGCTCAGCTTTATTGCTGGGACTGTGAGATGTGATTCTCCTTGCTCTGCTACTTGCTATGGGGTGTGTGTGTTCCTCCTGCCCGTGCACGGTCCTCTCTGTACTTGCTTTTGGGTGAAGAACATGAGAATATTCGGCAGCAAATGGGAAAAGCAAGAAGCAGGGCGGCGGGGTGTGGGGGAAGAGGTGTCGGGATGGATTGCCAAATATGCTGGGGAAAAATTAGCAGCTGCAAGTGTGCAAGGGAAAAGGTGGAGAAGAGAAAGGGGTAGGGACAGATGGAGAGAAGGAGGGAGAGAAAGAGGAGGTGGGAGAAAAGGGAGGAGGGGATAATAGTGCAGAAAGATATTAGTTAAAAATCTTATAGCCCCGAGCCCAGACACCATCTGTACGTAGCAGGATACCAACAAGACACAGCTCTCTCTCTCTCTTTACCGTGGAGGTGTTACATACATCTTGGCCAGATAGCGTGGCCAAGATGTTCAGGATTAGAAATTTCACATGCCCCAGGAGAGAGATGACTTAAAAGAGCCCCGTTTTTGGAAAGAACCGAGCAGCTGTCGGCAAGCCGGGGACTGGAGAGGAGCCGGCGTCTTTGAAAAAGCTTGTCTGGGGTTTCCAGAGGGAGATCTGGAGAACTTCCACTTCCACCAGTGCTGGAGGGTGAATCCCTAGGAGCAAGGATTAGCTCTTTGATTAAACAAGCTCAGGTCCTCCAAGGACTGCTCTCCCCTACAGCTCTGCTGGGTTTTTGATTTCCTGGGTGCAGCATTAACCCTTTCAGTTGCGAACAAGGCTGAATGACTTAGAGACACCAAAGTTCATCTCAGAAAAAAAAAAAAAAGGGGGGGGAAAAAGCTATTTCCTGGTATCTTTGTCTTAAGATTTAATTTTCTTTGCCTGTTGAGGACTGTGCTGTCCCATTTTACAAGGACATGGAGGTTTGTTGTGCTGCTCTCCTGGGGTGATGTGCACCTCACTGGTGCAGCTCGGTCTGTGCTTCCTACCCTTGTGGGAAGGCCATAGGCTGTGAATATCTGCAGCTTGTTTTAAAAAGAGTTGGAAATATTCTTTTGGAGCTCTTTTGGAAGAGGCAGTGTCCTGAAGGATGCTTGTGAGCGGGGAGGTGACACTTGGTGGCTAAGGGTGTATGGTCCCAGTGTCATTGGGGCTTCCCATCCCTTCCTGCAGCTCATCTAACAGGGATGTCAGCTGCACAGAGAGCATCTCAGCATGCCTGAGCTGTGTGGAAAAGGGGAAAATAACCCAGGAGCGGTAGTGAGGATGAAGAATAAAATCCAGGGTGGCTGTTCACAGGTCCTGGTGGCTGCAGGCTGCTCCCCAGCATGGTGCTGGAGCAGCACTGCTGCTGAGCTGCTCCATGGTCCCCGGGCTCTGGTCCCTCACTAATTACTTCCAGGCCTGTACTCTTGACATTTGCAAGCTCCTGATTAGAGCAACGAGGGAGAAATCTCCGAGGGAGATGGAGGCCAAACTGCACCACTAATAAAAGCAGAGATTGACAATCGGCGGGGAGGTGGAGGGACTCGTCCTTGCAGTCTCAGTTTCTTTCTGAGCCTCTGGGATGATGAGAGAAGGTCAGGGCTTGTTAACGTCACTGTGAGAAGCAGGATCCGCCACTGCCATATGCCTGATGCCCCCAGGGCCTGTGCCAGCCTCCCTGTCCCTCTCAGCTAGGCGATATTTTTAGGCATGGACCTGAACTGAAGCCACCCGCGTGACTACTCCATATAACCCCCAGGTCTGCAAACTGTCTAGGTACAAAAGCGACTCCTGCTTCTCTGTCTGCTGACTTTGTGTTTGCAGCCAGATTTTGTAGCCACCTGGATTTTGATTTCGTTTTCTCTTGCCCTTTTCTCCCCCATGTCCCAGCTTGCTCCCTTCATTCGGTGCCAGGAGGTCACGTTAACCAGAGTGGTGGGACTGGGAGGTATTTGTGATGGGGTGGCCCAGAGGACTGGGGCAGGAGAGCCTGCTCTGGCTGCCTGCACCTGCTGGTGGATGCCGAGCAGCCTCTGAGGTGAGCATGGTTGGGACGTACTGCTTGTGGTCTCCTGTATAGCTGTTCCAGGCTGTTGGGTCTGTACCCAGCCAGGCAGGTTTCTGTTAGGTAAATATGTATAACGTTCCCTCTTCAGCCCTCTTTTCCCCTCCCCAATGCACTGTATATACTCACCTGTGCCCAGCTGTCTGCAGCAGCCAGTTGAGCCATCCATCTGTCCGTTTATGCCCTGCCTTTACATCTGTTCCTGCAGCCATGTCTCTCCAGCCTCCTCAGAGGCTCTTTCTGAGGCAGACAGGCTTTTTTTTTTTTCTCCTTTAAATCTCCCCTTTCTGGGACTGCACTGGCTCTGACAGGCTTTCTGCTGTGCACACTCTACGTCTACAGCTTCCTATCCCAAGGTGTAAAGGCCATTTCACCCAGCAGAGCTTCTGGTCCCTGCAGCATCCTCCCCCTTGGAGCTCATCCTGCTGCTGGACGAGGCTCAGCAGTGCCCAGGGTTGGGCTGTCTTGCTGGTGAGGAGCTGTGGTGGGTTTGTGCTGATCCCTTTCTGTTGCTTCTCCCTCCCTGCCAGCAGACTCCTCTGTGCCAGGGTGTGAGCAGCTCTGGGGTGTCCTTCCTCCCCATCCTTCCCCCCAAAGGATGCCCAGCATTGAGTGCTGGGGCGGGGGAAGGAAGCCAACCTGCATGTTTGGGATTAAGCCAACTTTTTGGCAGCTGAAGAGCTTTCTGATGGAAAACTCAGCCCTGCTTTTCTCAGTGCCTCCCTCAGCTCCTAGGCTGTCCTATTTATCCGAGCTGCAGTGAGCATCCCTCTGGTGCCTGCAGCCATAGCTGGTGCCGGGAGCCAGCACGTGTCTCTGCAGTGCTAGCCCGTGGCTAGCGACGTATTTAGGGTCACTGTGTCCCACTGCCACATACAACAGACCCCCTATACTGATAATTGGGCTTGAGATCTGTGAAAAACACTTGCAAAATCTCTTTTATCAGTTTTAGCAGCTGTGTTTGGATGAGGTTGGGGTCCCAAAATAACTACAACTCTTTCACTGGTTGTTGTACTCCTCTTCTAGCTCGTGGAAGGGGCAGGTTCCCTGTAATATATCCAGTAGAAAAGGCAGATGCCCTTTGGAGAAAGGCACCCAACTGAGGTCCAGCCTGTCTTGGCTTGGGCACGTGGAACTGTACAGCACATTGTGGGGAGATGGTGGCATGAGGTTGTTCTTTTGTATAGGCACAGAGACAGATGTGTCTGGATGGTCACTGAGGTCTTGGTACCCTCAGTTACTCTTTGAGGAGGTAAATGGTGATCTTGGGGTGTCTCTAAAGGAGGAAATTTGTTGCTGATGTCAGATGCTGCTCTGTTGAGAGTGGTGGGGTGGAAAGTCTTTGGGCTTCCTAGTGCAGTGATGTCTGTGTCGGACTGGGGACAGCAGGGACAGGGCAGGGAGATCCTCTGCAGCTCCCTTCCAGCCTACACAATCCTGTGGGGCAAATGTGTGGCAGTGGGATGCTGGGTCTCAGCACAGGAAAGACACAGACCTGTTGGAGTGGCTCCAGAGGAGGCCACAAAACTGCTCAGAGGGATGGAACATCTCGGCTATGAGGACAGGTTGAGAGAGTTGGGGTTGCCCAGCCTGGAGAAGGCTCTGGGGAGACCTTCTTGTGCCTTTCAATACTTAAAGGGAACATGTAATAAAGATGGGGACAGACTTTTTAGCTGGGCCTGTAGGGAGAGGACAAGGGGTGATGTTTTTAAACTGAAAGAGAAGAGATTCAGACTGGATATAAGTCTAGTCTATAATCTAGATTCTATAAATCTAGATTAGATATAAGGAAGAAATTTTTTAGTATGAGGCTGGTGAAACCCTGGCCCAGGTTGCCCAGAGAGGTGGTAGAAACCCCATCCCTGGAAACATTCAAGGTGAGGTTGGACAGGGCTCTGAGTGACCTGATGTGGTTGAAGATGTCCCTGCTCACTGCAGGGGGGTTGGACTGGATCACAGAATGTGAGGGATGGCCTGGAAAGGTCCCTTCTTCCCAAACTATTCCATGATCCTGTGATCCTCACTGTGATATCTGGGGGATAAAGCCTGTTCTAGCCCCGCGCGTGGGGTGGGAGATGCATCAACAGGTG
>NW_010317136.1:72575-83210 GCF_000700745.2 Antrostomus carolinensis | reverse complement strand
GCTCCCCGGGGCACAGCCCCGGCCCAGCAGCCGTGTTTACATCGCTCGGGAGCGTGCTCGGTGCAAGCGTTGCTCTCCTGATCCTTGGGTAAAATGGAAGACAAAAGCATTGATCCGAACTTGCCATCGCAGGGTGCTTCTTGCTGGTTTTGGGTTTGTTTTGTTCTGTTTTTTTTTCCCCCGAAGGGTTTCAGCACAGTCTTTAAATACTATAAAGCCGATTCAGTTGTTGGGGGAAAAAGTCCCCTCAGAGTTTATTTTTAGTAAGTTAACTTCCTTACTTTGCTTCTAGTGGGCAACTTTGGGTATGTTTGTGATGGATAAGAGAAAAGACAAGGCGTAGAGAGCAGCCAGTTGTGCAAGCTCAGTGTTCCTGCAACAATACCCTTTGTTACTGGAAATCCATGGGCGTTATTAAAATGGAAAGAAGTTTAAACATCGAAGTTATTTTTTGTTACTTGCAGTTTGTTTACTTTTTGTGTGTTTACTATTGAGGTCTGGGGTAGAACTGGGTAAGGCGATTTGCATAGGCCGGTGCCTGCCCACACAGCATTCCTCTGGCTTCCCAGGGATCTGCTTGGGTGTCTCCAGCTGTGGGACCAGGGGCTCTGCTTGACCGACCCAGTTCTGCTGTGTGGTTTTGCCTTTTAGATCTTGCCTCTTATCTTATTATAGATTTCATAATCCAAGTGTTTTATGAGTATTTGACTGTTATTGTTAGTAGTTTTATTTTTTATTTATTTAGCTAAGTGCATTAATTTTTGACAGGAAGTATTTTAGCCTCCCTATAAAGGTACGTGTGAAGAGAGAGAGTGGATTGTTTGAGGTACTTCAGATGACAAAACGCTGTGTTTTGTACTTCATAGTAGCTGTATTGCTATTAGTCTGTGCAGTTAAATAACACTACACCACACAGTAGTTACTTCCATTTTAATTAATTCTTTTCTCATATTACTAAATACAATGATTTTTAAGTTAAGGAGTTTGCTTCAGAACTCCTCTCTCTCTCCCTTTGTTAGAGTTTTAAAATGAAGTGCTGCTGGAGACATCAAGCTCAGATGTTCAGTTACTCAGTATATTTAGCAGCAAAAAGCTCTGTAATGATACAACTGCTGTAACTAGGAGAAGAAATTGATCATCATTGACATACTGCTGGGAAAGACCAGGATTCACTTACTATGGAGGATCAATAGTACATGAATACTATACATGCAATAAATTATTAGAAGCAGTATTTGGTTTACTGGTGGTGAAAGTTGATGTTTAATCTATTAGTACAATACACAGCAACTAAAAACTAAAGAAACATAAAATGGGATGGAGCTTTAATATTTCTGATACATATTCTTATTGAGCCAGTTTTCCTGTTTTGTGTGTTAAATGTCTTCTGTAGCACGTATTCTCAACTTCAGGACACGGGAAATAAGTTGTTTGAAGTGGTAACAGAAAAATATTGAGGTTTGGCTTGTAAAGGTGATGTTATGCCCTTGATCCACACATGAAGCGTGTGGTATTGTGTCTATCAAGGACATGCTGAGGTCCCTGAAAGAACAATGAAGGGTAACGCAGCTTCCACTGATAACTATACTTACTAGTTCATGAAGTGTAATTTGAGACCTCTCCCACTGTCTGTGGTCAGCACAGTAAATGCTGTTCACCTAACCGTGGCCCTTACATTCTTCTTGTTTATTTGAGCTTTCCATGCATATTCAGATAGCTTCAGTTACCTCAACTCAGATTATGAGGACGAATAAAACCAGTTATATGTGAACACCAGTAGCAGAGAGGAGCAAATGTTACAGATTATTTCTGGGCAGAAGTTGCAGGTGAATGAAATCTGAATGCTCGTTAGGTTTCTTAAGTTTAGCCACCAAAAAAAGTGAATCGGACTTGCATAATGGGGAGGGCAAGATACGCGCGTGTGTGTACAGATGGAAAGTTTCAGCGTAGTCCGTTAGGGCTTTTTCTCTTCCCTCTGTTCCAGATTCTCCTAACATGCAGTGGATTTTGATTTGGAGGACCAAAATCAGAAGTGATACTAAAGAGAAGCTTAAGGCTTACATACCCATGTACCCATTTTAAACTCTGTACCTGTTTTAAATGGGTTCATGGTTTTCCCCAGGACACAGCAGCCTACAAATTCTGAGGGTTTTTTAGAATAATAAATGATTTTCGTTTGAAATATGAAGGGACACAGTTGTCAGTTGTCTTCAAATGTTTCTCTAAGTTTGATCCCTCATCCTAATATTAATTTAATTACTCACTTTGTTGTTTGGGTTTTGGGGTTTTTTTCAGCTGTTTAATTTACAGTAGTTGAGAAAATTTATTTTGCAACCTGTGAGTTAAAAATGTCAACATGTGGTAAATTACATTAAAAAAAAAAAAACCAAAACAATAAAGCAAACCCCACCCACAGGGAATCTACCTTAACTTGTTGCAATTAATGGAGGAAAATGTTAGCTTTATTAATATTGTCTTGGCTTCATTTGTTAAAGTAGCATGCAACATAAAAGAAACAGACATACAACCCATCTCCGAGTTTAAAAAAGGTCACATAGTATTTTTTTAATCCAGTAAGTGAATCTGTTACTTTTAAGATCATTATTGATTTTTATATGAAACAGGAATGTTTTAATTTTACTAGAACAATTTTCTGAACTGGAATGAATGCCAGCCCTGCAAATTGTAAAGTTTGTAGAAAGTTTTGTTTGGTTTTTTTTCTTCATGTAACTTGATAATACAGATTTTTGAAGAAATTACTAGGTATGAATCTGAATTATTTGCCCCTTTAGACTTACAAAGTAATGTCATACATGACAGCAAGAACTTTGTCTAGAAATTTTAGTAATCTCGCTTGGTGTTTTGTGGTTTTGGTGGGTTTTTTGCATTTTGGGTTTTCTTCTGTAGATTCAGGAATACTTAGCTGTGATATTATCTGTTTCTTTCTTTTTAATCACCAAACTGGATTAGAATTTGGTGATTAGAATACACCCTTTGGTGACTGGAAGATTTATATATTTTCTCTTCTTCCAATAGATTTTGAAAACACACAGGCTTGGCTTCTGAATTGTGTTAGCCATAGCCAGGGTTCAAATGGTCCTTGTTGCTTTTCCTGTAGCAATATGTAGTAGTAAATTGCTCTTAAAATGTGTGTTTAAAATTAAACTATACATTATTTTCAAAACATAATTCTGTATATATATATATCCTCTTACCTGGTAGCCACATCTCCAGCTTCCAGTGCATGAGGAATTTATTGATCTGGCATGACTTTACTATCTTTGACTTCTGCAGTCCTTAAATAGTCAATACACAGATGTGTATTGTGCATGTGAGTTTTATGTTCATTCACTCCTCTTCCTCCTCAAAGTGTTCCCACTACAGTATCTTCAGTAAGGCAGAGTTCCTATTATAGTCAATTCTTCCCTTTTTAAATCTTATAATTATTCTCTTAAGTAGTGCTTCTTTGAAATGTGCTTGACAGGAAGATGCAGCCTTCTTCATTTTCCTTTTCCAGTAGATTTTAACCTCCTCAGGGGACATTTCTTAGAACTGAGGGTTTTTTTTTTCCCTCTTATTTTTCATGTGCATTCAGTGCTGGATCATTCTGCTGTACTTACTCATTGAGGATCAAAAGAGAACACAAGTTTGTTTCCTGTAAAGACTGGATGAGGCAAAGCTCTGTTACTGCTGACCTTGATTAGATTAAAATCAGTGAAGCAGAGGTGAAAAGCTCTGTGTCAATTACTATTCCAAGCTTGCTGATTCCCTGTCACTTTTCCAGAGACCCTTGTTTCAGTGGTTTTGATCCGAGTGTAGTTTTGTTCAACAGCTGTTGTCTTTTTTTCTTATGCTTGTTGTGTTTTGTCTTTTTTCTTATGCTTGTTGTGTTTATACTCTCTGATTTTGAAATGCATAGCTTTTGGAGCCTTGCGTACACATTTTAGAACATCAACATGTATTGTGTAAAGAGTAATTAACAATATATATTCCAGTGATGCTGGAATGGATTGTATGATAACATCTCTAAACAATTTATTTCAAGCTTCTTTCCTTGTATTTTTGGGCTTGTATCGTCTCACTATTGATCAGTTAGGTTTCAGCAATAAGGAACTCCATAATCTGAAAATCAGAAGTCATTATAATTACTTTCTGAAGAAATATCTAAAAATTCCTTTGCTGTAATTACCCATGTAGGACTACCTGTATGCATCATCTGAAAAGAGGCACTGTCTGAAAATTCTGCTTTAATTAAAAACAAAATGCTTGTTCACAGCAAAGAGAGGCTATCACCCATTAAATGATAGCCACATGGTAGCATAACAAAAGGTGAGAAGGACCTCCAAGTGATAAATTAGTTTATGTGTTTAGCTGTTGTAGTTAACCCTGTATTGCAGGCTCAGACTGTTGGGTCTTTTTTTTAAGACAGAATATTTTAAATTACGTGACATTCCCTTGTTTCTGGGTTTCTTTAGTGTTCGTTCACTTACCCATATATCCACATTTGTAGACATGACACAATCAAAGTAATATCTCAAAAAATACTCAGATAGCTCATATTTTTGGCAACAGCCACATTGTTCCTTAGTGTGATTAAGGCTATCTGGATGCTGCAAAAATTAACAGTCTCGTTGGTACAGGGAGCAGAATGTGGACAGAGAAGTAAGTGGGAAAACTGTGGGAACACAACGCTGCAAGTTACCGTGTCGTGGGCTGCCATGCCCGAGTGGAGGGCTGTGCTCCACGCCACGCGGCAGGCTGTCGAGGAGTCTTCTCCAGCTAGTTAAGTTCTTCCGTAACTGACACGACTCTCCTTTGGACAGAGTTGTGGAAAGGCCTTTGGATGGCACATTTTGTGTGTTTTGCCTGCCTCCTTACTATAGACATCATGAAGAGCTTGTTTGCCCAGAAACTTTAATAAAGGATATTGTCTCTGCTACACAGCAGGGGCATTCCAGATCAGATCCAGGTAGCATATGTTTTCAGTCAGTGCTTCTGGTCATTTAAGCTTGCAGAGTTTTCAGTGTTAGGAGCCTTGAGTTGGTGGGGATTTTTCTTATTAACTGTGAAACTTGGGGCTGGGACTTGGCAAAGAGTCTGCCCTGCAGTGCTGCTCTCAAGCTTTGTCTTTGTTACAGGTGCAAGGTGTTATTTCATAAGCATTTCTTTCAGTTGCAGTTCTGCTTTTCTGTCCCCTGCCACTTTTTTCCTGCCTCTGTGCCCTCAAGTGTGCTGGAGCGACTATTTATGAGACAACAAGGTGAAATGAATTTGAGATTGATCTAGGTTAAAAATAACCCTGCAGAAAAAGGAAAGCAGAGGGGACTTTAGTTAACCTGGATCGTCTTCCTGATCCAGTTCACTGGAACTACTCTAACAGTTGTACTGGTGCAGGTGGGATATGGCACAGAGGTGAGACTGGATAACAGGCACAAAATAGGGGCTGTCTGACCTACTGCTGTTGCTGAAAGGAAAGCTGTGGTGCTGTGGTTTCAGGCTGTACTGCAAGTTTTTTTCCTGCCATACACAGTTTCTATGCTGTGAGTGAGAAGTGCTTCCTGGGGAATGGGAGAGAGGACAAAGTAGCAGTGGAGCTGTGAGGAGGTAAGTGAAATGAGAAGTGTGTTGTCTTAGGAGTTGCAAAACTAAAAGCTAAAATCACCTTCCTCCACTCCCTGACCCCCTGCCCCAGTGTGGTTGAGAAAGTATTGCACACGTTTCTCTCTGTGTAATTTATTTGTGTTGTCCTGGTGTTCAGGGGGACCAGTCTTGAATCAGGACCCCATTTTGTTTGTAGAAATGCAAAACAGACAATTTATTCTCCAAAACCCACTTGTTCTGTTTTGGTTAATAAGGTGAATACAGACAGATGGGAAACACAAGATGAAAGTGAGACTGTTAGTCTGTGTAGCAGGAGAATTGGGGAAAAAACAGTTTGAGAGTATGGCTGGAGACGTTGCTGTGCAGGGAGCTAAAAGGAAGGTACTGGGGTAGCCCTGCCTGCGGTGTTTGGAATCGGCACCAGTACATGACAGTCTCCTCAGTGCTCAGTTGAGCCTGTCTCTTTGGCATCCTGCTTGCTATTTCTTCAGTGTCACAGCATAAAAACATCCCCTAAGAGTAAGGTTTCGCAAAACAGCTGAGCCCATCTGGTGGCTTGTACAGTTGAAAAATCTGTTTTTATTCTTAGACCCATCATGGGTCACGATTCTAGTGTTTTTCTGATCCATTGATAAGCTGTTTTACATAGGCATAAAGCTATTTGTTTTTTGTCACTTTGGTTTATCTATAATTATTTTGCACGCCAGATCAATTCACTGAGGTGTCAGGTGGCAAGAAACAGACTCAAAGGAAGTGCTGAAAGCACTGTTGGCAGTGAAATGGTGAGGTGGCAAGAAGTTGTCTCTTTTCTTAGCATTGAGCTCTTAGGTTAACTCAACAGTTTCCCAAGCCACCATCCTGCTAACTTCTTGGAAAAGTGATTACTCCAAACTACCCCTTTCCTGTCTGCCTTTGTTCATACAATGAATTGCTTCAAGGTTTGAAGTTTTTAGTGAGAAATGTTAGCACCTAGCAGTTGGACTTTGCTTTTTCAGGCTTTTAGAGAATATGGAGAAAAATACAGCAAAACACTGCTTCTTTCCATCCCCACACTTTTATGGATCTTTAAGACAATAATATTTTAGAAGACGGGGGTTTTGTTTAATTTTTTTCATTTTGTGTTTAGTTTCAATTCTCTTTTTGCCAATTTGATATTCAAACTAAGAAATTTACCAAAGTTGTTTAATTCATTCATTCATTCATTCATTTTTCTCATTCATTAAACTATTTTCTGCTTTTCCTGCCCAGAGGGTTTCAGCTATAATCATATAGGGCTTGCTAGCTTGTGATATAATGAGTTCTGGTGTATATTCCTAGATACACATGTAGTAAGAGTTAGGCTAACTGTGTGGGTTGCTTAACATTTTACCATATAGTTAAGGTGTGGAAACACCTTATTGTTTTGGGTTTTGATTGAGGTTAATTTTTTTTTTTTTTTTTAAAGTCACAATTTTTATGACCAGTTCGTTTTTGGAGTTTCTTTTACTTTGAGATATCATCTATCTGTAGTTCTGAGCCATAGTTTTGAGGGGTTTAGAAAATCTTTCAGAAAATCATAGAGGTATACAAATACCCTCTATGTAGTAGAGATAAATGGGCCTCCAGACTCTTAAGGAAGCAAAAATCTCTTCCATGACATAGCTGTTCTCTACCAGAGAAAGCCCCATGAGCATTTTGAGCTAAGTTCTCTCTTTAGCAAGGGGAAAGAATTACTGTTCAACTTTGCATTGACTGTTTCTTGTGAGAGATACAGTATCTGTGTGATAGACTAACGCTGAAGTAGCAAGGTATCTTACCTGTGATGTTAAAACAAGAGGCACAGAAAATCTTCCTTCAACACGTTGTTAGATGAATGAATATCTAATCTGCTGGGTGATTTGTAAAGGTAAGCCTTAGTTTTGTTATCCCTCTGCTTCTTGTTAACTTTTATCCTTTTGTTAAAATACTGTAATGTTTAAACAGAGGACATAAGGAACTTTTTGTTTATTTTATTTTGTTCAAGTTAAGCTGCTTCCAGCAAGTATGTACTTGTTAACCTACTGCACTTGCCCTTAGTACTCATCTGTAAACTCACTGACTTCCACAGCTGCAGCGTAGTTCAAGGAATTAAAACAAAGGAAACTGCGTTTCTGGCACAAAGATGGAAATTTTAAAGATAGAAATGATTGTTATTTTGCCTGTGCCCAGAATCTATTTGCTCTTCCCTCACATGAAATGACATAATTAAGGGTGTTTGTACTTGAAAACATCAGCAGGTGCATTGTAACAGTAATTAAGGTTAGTTTTGATTACTATGATATTAGGCGGTTTGAAATTCTTTGTTTGTCTTATAGCAGGTAACAATAAGAGGTTTATTGTATATTTAAATTCTAATTGTTAAACGTATGATAATCTAGCCTTACTTTGCACAGGGAAGAAGTGTGACTTAACTGCACCAAAGTCTATGATTAAGATGAAGTTTTTAATGCAAATTATGGGTATTCAAGCATTTTATTAACTGATCCTTAGATTAATGTGGAGCCTGGAGGTTTTAATCAGTTTCTTATTGAAAAACAGGGTAGGTGATGAGAGTGAGAGAGAAAACATTACATAGCTAAAATCATGCCAAACCAATTTGAAAGATCATAGTATTTCCTTCTAACGGGTGTCATTATGATGGAAGTAGATATTGTTGAGGACTATTTTATATCAGGCAGTTTTAAAAAAATTCAGTGCTTGAGTCATACCTTTGGTCCTTGTGAAAACTTAATGCAATGAGAAGGAGGGGTCTCGTTGAAATCCAGGACTATCCGTGCAGTGTGGATCCCAGCAGTGGTGCTCTGCTTTGGGAATTAGGCGTTAAACATCCTAGAGCAGTGGACTGCAACGGTGCATCCCATGGTCAAGCTAGTTTCTCTCCATTGGCTTAAAAATCTACATTTTAGTGATACTTGTTTATGTGAACTGAACTTCAGAGTGAAATGAAGTGCTGGATCATTTAGCTTAATTTCATGGCCTATATGAATATCAAATTGGAAAACAAGTTTTGCAATTAGTTTAAGTCTAGAGCAGCTTCATGGGATGTGGAATCGCCTGGGAGGTTCAGGGTGTGTAGTGCTTTGTAATGGTTCTTACAGTGTCTGCTGGTTCTTTTGCAAATCAGCGGATTTTTTTTTTTCTCTTTGAATTTCTTGAGGACTGAGGATTGGATGCATAACTGACACAAAAACAAAATTAGCTTCATTTTTTTTCCACACAGATTGCTGTAATACCTAAGAACAGTTCAGTTTCTATTTAAATTTTGTCTACTGTTATGACACACTTTCTGTCAAAAGATTGCTTTTTCTATTCTACCTACATCATTATCCAACTGCTCATTTAGGATTCAAATACAGAATTTATTTCACCTGTATATTAACTTAGTTTTTTTTATATCAAACTCCAAGGTAGAACATTCTTGAACTTTAAATTAAGGTGTCCACAGTTCGGTGGATTTTTTCCTCCTTTTTTTCATTGCTGAGTAACGTTTGTTACCATATGTAGGTAGCAAACATGTCAAATGTTGCTTCTAAGGTGAACGCTCAGGAGAAGGTTGGCAGGGATGGCAAAAGGTACTGAATGGTTTCTGTATGAGGAGTTACTGTGTAAGTGACATCTCTTCTATCTAGAATAGACAGAGGATATGATCTGTAAAGTTGCGTGTGGCATGGGAAGTGAAAAGTGTCCTATGCTTGCCCTGTTCTTGCTTTTGTTAAGCAGCCACTTCGAGTCACTGTTTCTATTGGCTTTTTCCCTCAGGGGCAGATGCCAATTTATTCCTAATAGAACATTAGAGACCTCCTTGAGAATGAGGAATTGCAGAAAAGAATGGAGAGAAACCAGGCAACAGCTAGTAAAGGGAGGAGGATTGTGGGTCAAGAAATGTAAAAACAGGGAGCCAAAGGGAGCACTAAGCACATTATGGTCTGAGTTCTGTCCACGTTCTCCCGTCCTGGAAGAGGGAGCTGATGAACATTGGCCAGAGATACTGTGCCTGAGGAGGTGGAAGTAAATGCCACGAGTGTCAGGATCAGCCTGTGAAGCTTCTTTCTCCTGATGGCAGCTTGATCAGAGCCAATGGGGTTGATTAAAAGATCCTGCATCATGTAGAGCCTTAGAGGGGAAGTGTATAAATATAAAGGTGAGAGAAGAGCATCTTAAGAGATTTTGGAGAAGCTGGAGGAGGGGTTGCCCCTTGTCCCAATTGGGCCACAGCATGCGTCTGTGTTCCACCTTATCCCAGAGGGAGCTAAACTCTTGGGACTGGCAGGGGAAAAGGTGAGAAAGTGAAGTAGGAGTGCATAGTGGAATTTTCCAAGAGGCGGTATGGAGATGAACTGGATGCCATGAAGCCTACCAAAATCCTGTGTGAGGAAGCCTGTGTGTATCGCAGGGACAAGGATCGTCTGCTGGTGTTACAGTTCCCTCACTCTTGTAACCAGGAGTTAGGCTGTTGCTGTAGAGGTGGCATTGCAGGTCAGGGCACTAGTGACTAACTTACTGTGCCAGATACCCGAAGCCACATTCTGTATTTTGGTTCTGCCACAGATGCCAGGTATACTTGGTGTGTTGTATGGTTTCAGACATCTTTAGCTCCTTTGATACCTGTTACGGTGAGTCCCTTATTTGCCTACAGTCCTAATCTCCTTTGTGTAATTAGCTGTGCTCCTAGCAGTCCTCGCCGATGTTTTCCTGTAGTCTGACGTAAGACAGTTTTACATTGCACTGAAGAAGTCCATTGTTTTCTGTACCTTATCGGTACTTTTTGTCTGATCTCTTTATCATTATAATTGTAGGTGCTGCTGGTATAGCTTCAAACGGGATTTTTTTTAGTGAATGGTGTCTCTTTAGGAGCTTGCTATTTTCTGAGCTGAACTGTTATTATGAAGTTGTTCCCTTTGGAAGAGTTGGGGTTTTTTGGTGGTGGTGGTTTGGGGGTTTTGTTTTGTTTGTTCTTTTTGTAAGCAGATGCTTGAAACTATGCCATTTATTAAAGAAGAGTGTTTGCTAAGTACT
>NW_010317136.1:34931-72563 GCF_000700745.2 Antrostomus carolinensis | reverse complement strand
TAGACCATAATTTGGCCAAATAACTTTAGTACTTTTCAACTGTAGGACAGTGTTGTATGATGATCTGGTTGAATTTCAAAATCACAGCCACAATTACTTGTCAGTATTACTTACAGAATCACAGAATATTAGGGATTGGAAGGGACCTCAAAAGATCATCTAGTCCAACCCTCCTGCCGGAGCAGGAACCTAAACGAAATTACACAGGAAGGCATCCAGGCGGGTCTTGAATGTCTCCAGAGAAGGAGACTCCACAACCTCCCTGAGCAGCCTGTTCCAGGGCTCTGTCACCCTCACCTTAAAGAAGTTTTTTCTCAAGTTTAAGCGGAACCTCCTGTGTTCCAGCTTGCACACATTGCCCCTTGTCCTACCACTTAGAATGGTTTTTCAGGACCTCTTCTAGAAGCAATTACATAGTTTCTGCTGGGAAAGAGCTGTGTTTTCAGAGTAGAACCTGATTTTTGCTAGTGTGATATTTCTTGAAAGAAGAAGAAAAAGCCAAAACATGTTTGTATTGTCTCCAGGTTTGAGGCTATAATTATGAAACCTTCTTCAACTTGCTTCTTACCGAGTAGTTACATGACCAGTTTCCTTTGGCAGTAAAGCTGACTTGAAAAATTCCTTCCCTGATCCCCCCCCGCTGCTCTGCTCACAGCTACAGTTTGCTGCTCCTCATGTGCTGATACAGCTGTTCTGAGGCCTGCTCTGAAGTGTCACTGAAATGGTTAAAACCCCATCACTGAAATGGTTAAAACCCTTGCTCTCACCTTGCTCTGCTGTTTTAACTTAACCCATTAATTTCATGGACCTTTCTTAAAATATGGCCTCACCTTGTGTTGCACTGATACAAAGGAGGGACTTGAAAGAAAGGGTGAAACATTGTTTTGAGTTGCACAGTGTTGATCTGAGCTTTTAGATCTGTTAACCTGAGACGGTTTTTAATTTGAGAGGCTCTTTGGAGCCTTCTCTTCAACCAGAGATGCTGCTGACTGACTTTTGTGACGATACGCATCACCATGCCATTCTCAAATACTCTCAGCAAAAGTTGTCCCGTTTTTTGCTTACTCCTGAAACTAAAACAACATTTGTAACATTTTTCTTCTGTTAAATGTGATTGCACGCATGGTCATCATAGCAAATTTTATTTTGACAAAGTTAGCAAAAGGATCACCAGCTTGCATCTTCATATTTTTAATTACTCCAGAATGTAGTCAAGTATTTGTTAGGACAAATAAGACTGGAAGATGACTAATACATATTTTAGATGCAGCATGTGGGTAGGGAGTAACAGGAGGAAGAAGAGAGACATGCAGATCTGTGCAGTAGCACAATGAGAGATGTGAAAGAACCAGATGTTGAAGCTAGCCTAAATGATACAGTAAGGCTAGAGGTAGAAGCACTACAAATTTAGTATGATCTTTGACAAGAAAAATGAATTTACCCTTTCTGCAGTTCAGTTAACAGTGCACATACTGATTTTCTGCAGGATGTATTTTCCATTTAAAGTGAAAATAAAGTTTGTAGCCTTACTGCCCTTTCTTTCAAAAGATGACTTGTGGTAGTTCTGCCTTTCTTTGTGTGAAAATAATCTCAAACAGAAAATAGTAGTTGGCTGGTTTTCCACAGTTCTATTCAGAACATTGTAATTTTCTCCACCAGCTAAATTGACTCATTCATTTCCATTAATACATACAAACTTACTTGTTCTGCTGCCAGTCTTGTTGTTAAGAGGACTACCCCAAAATTTAGTGGCTGGGAAAACAGAGTAGTAGATGTTCAGTATGGAAAGCATATAAATGCAAGCCTTTCACACGCAGTCCCTTTGGACTTGGACACAAGAGGAAAATTTTTCATGATGAGAACAATCAGCCAAGGAATAATCTCCCCAGGGAAGTGGTGGATTCCCCAACATTCAACACTTCTGAGATTCAGCTGGACAGGGTGCTGGGCCAGCTTGTCTAGACCATGTGTTGCCAAGAAAGGTTGGACCAGGTGATCCTTGAGGTCTTTTCCATCATGGGATTCTGTGATTCTGTGATGTGTTATGGAGAAGCTCAGTAGCAAAGCAAGTCTGTTGAGCTTGAGATTTTGTTACTTGTGCAGCACTTGAGAGGGGTTTATAGAAAGTGATCACAAGTTGGCGAGGAGACAACAGAAATCATGTACACTTATGAAAAGTAGAGCAGTGGCGAGAGTTTGGATTGCTCTCACATGGCATGGTGGTAGCTGGATGGCCTGAAGAGGGCAAGGGTTATATGAAAAGCAGTTTTGATTTCTTGTCTAATGTACATTTAATCGTGGAAAAAAGAGGCATTTAGTGAGTTTGGGGAAAATGTATGCTGCAGTTGCAAAAGGCAATATATTCAGTATTGTGGGTGGAAGACACAATATTGGCAGTTTTCTGAGAGGTGAAGTAGTAGTAAATACTGAAGAAGAAAGAGGCAAGGGAATAAGAAATAGTATTATTATTATTATTAGTCCCTATTAAGTTAAAGATATATGTAGCAGCAATAACATTATAACGAGGAATGTTTTTCCTCTTCTGAAATACAGGCGTACACCAAAAACCAACCAAAAACAACAACAACAACAAAAAAAACCCAACAAAAATTGTTGTCACATGTAAAAGCCCAATCTTTCTTTATTGGTAATAAGGAGCATTAACTCTTTCTGATCATCCTCTGTCACACAAACCTCTTAAGGTTACTCTTCTTTGGGACCCTCTCTTCCTTGCTGACAAGAGGCCATTGGACCTTGACCAGCACTCCAAGAATATGATGAGACAGTAAATCTCCCTATTTGTGGTTACATCGAGAACTATTGAATAAAAGGCAGCATTACATTTTTTCTGGTGTTTCATCATATGGCCGAGCATATTCTCCCATGGAAGGTTAAATTGCAGGTGCTGCTGACATCTGTTACTGTTTGGGAGGTTCTTGTCTCTGTGTATTTGGAGGAGGGTTATCTGAATCACAACTTCTTGTTTGCTGCAGCAGCAACAACGTTACCGTATCCTTTGATAGGAGACGATCTGGAACCACAAGTGAAAACAATACTTCATTTTTATAGATATCTGTTCTTACTGGTGTGGTTTTGTGGTCTAAACACAGCTGAATTGTCACAGCATCAGATAATTTAGAACTGAACTTAGGACTGCTATGTGAAGTACTAAAATACTGTGCTTAGAATTAGGCATTGTTACTGTTTAAAAGTACTTCCAGCTAATAGTTCTTCCAGAGTACTTCAGTGATGATTTAAGAAGGGACAGAAAATTAGAGCAGTTTTGAAGATGACCTACAAGCACATATAAATCTGGTCCTTCAAGCTGTTACAATTTAAGAAGGCAAAAATGTAGTCATAACACTAGCCCAGTATTTATAGCTTCGTTATACTGAAGTACGCAAATACTGTATATACAGATGGAATTCACTCAATAACTGAAGGAAAATCCTCCTCCCTCCCCTTAGTGATTTTTCAGGTTAGAGAAAGTGAGGAGAAAGATAACAGTTTTACTACAACAAATAAATTATGCTTTAGGTAAATGTTTGTAAACATTTTATTGTATTTTGACAAATACAGTGTTGGTGAGTGATACCTTTGAGTTGAAGTTAGAAAAACGGGAAGAAAGGGTAGTGAATAATGTATCAACAGTTACAGCTTGAAGCATTCGTGTATTAGTAATTTAAAATGCTGTAATATACATTAATATTCTGTAGAGTTATGTGAGATACTACAGGAAATCAGAGATCAATTTACTTTTTTCCAAGTAAATGCACAAAAGAGTGGAGATGATGGCCCATGGATGGAGATGTGTGTGTTCCACTCACGTCGTAGTCGTCGTTTTTGCCAAAGCGACTAAAATAATAAGCCTGTTTCAAGAGAAGGTCTTTCAACGTGTTGTGAGTATTTTTGATCAGGAATATTATTCACTTATATAAAAGGAAATTAAGTGTAGTTGAAATATTTATACACTTATAGAAATATTTTATTTTTTCATTTGAATCTCAGAATGTGTGGATGATACTGCTATTGCAAACAGCAGTAATTGTGATTGGAAGGTAATGGTATATATGTAACCTCCCTGTAAATAAGCTATAAATCAATAATCTTGTCAATCTTGTAGTGGTGGTGGCAAGGTAGTTATATTTTGTAACTTGGGTATCTTGCTAAGGGTAGAAGAAAACTGGACATTTATGTTCGAAGTTGAATTTTTAAAATTATTTCATTCACAGGTCAGGGATCTGCTTTTCTTCTATGGGCACTTGTTCATACTAGTGTGGTACAATTATTTTTTTTTTCTTACCTCAGTGAATTTTTTGCTCTCAACAAAAGCATTTTTAAGAAGTCATTTTCATTTTAAGAAACTGAAAAGCTTTTTACGATGAAATCTGATATTCTGGTGTTCTGTTAGACAGTGTAAGTACAAGGTTTTCATTAATTTAAGTTGCGTGATGCAATATTACTTGACTATTTATTAACAAAGAGAGTCTAGCTTAGGAACAGATTATGAGTATTGAGACAGTTTGTCTTTAATTCGGTGTTTCTATTTTAGTACGTGTAGCAACATCAAAAATGTGAATGTCTTCTGTATTGAAGAGCACTTTCCATTAAAATCTATAAAGGAAAATATTTTTAATTTGGGATGTACCTTTCCTGCCAGCAGGTGTTTATACACCATGTGTCTATCTCTTTCTGTTTTGTCTTCTAAAACCTGGTATTGAAATTACCACAGGCTGCCAAGAATGTCATTCTTACTGACCTTTACTCCTCAAATCCTGCACCTATTTAGGTAATCAGGAAGACATTTCCACTTCTAAAAAAGAGGACACGTACATCTTGTTGATACAAGGTGTCATAGGGTACTTTTTAACTCTTCGTATTTCAAGAAGATATTTTATCTCATATTCAGGATAATAGGGATGTTTTAAATAGGAAACCCTGGTGTCTGTTTCGGAGTAAAAATTTTGCATTTCAATATTTTTAACTACTAGATAGTAGTTAAAATTTGATTTGTTTAGGCTAAGATTACATTATTTCAATGTGGTTTTCTATATCTTACTTTGCCTGATAAGAACAGGATTATTCAAACCCTTTGGAGATATGTTTCTTTTACTGCCCCTTCTTGTTATCACATTTGTGGTATTATGGGTTGGATAAATTTTTTTAGTGAAAGTGAAGGATGGAAATGCAACTTTCCTATTCTTGGTAATTAAAACAAACAAAAAAAAAATCCACCAAAACTCAAACCAATCAAATTAATGTTTTCAAATTAAAAAAACAGGCAGCACACTGGTGAAATACTTTGAGAAGGAGAACTATAGCATTTGAGGAGCGTACCTGGATATCCTTTGGTGAAGATGTGTCCAGTTGTGTTTCTGGGGAGAGTCAAAGGCAGCGAGAATACCCCAGGTGTAGTTTGGGCAAACAGTGGAACATGGCCTATGAAAAATGCAGTAAAGTATATTTTGGCTGAGCATAGCTGAAGAAGCTTTATTATGGACTTCTCAGGTTCATTTCTTCTTTGTAGAGGTCGGCTTTTATACATTCTCTGTAAATACCCAAGATTGAATCAAAATAATCTGTGGAGAGCAGCATCTCGCCTATTTCTATTGAAGTCGTGAGTGACTGGTGGAAACTGGTGCCCAGCGCAGGTCACGTAGGCAGCAGTGTGCATTTGTGTAAGCAGCATGGGTACTGCCTAGTCGTATCTATTTGCTTTTGATTTATGATTTATTATTTATATCAACAAGCTAAAACACGAATTTTCAACCAGTAAATCAGTTTGCTTTCCTGGGCAGTTAAATACCAGTATATGCTTTCTCATAGAAACTGCTCCTCATCATGCATCTTCATTATGTTTTTGTTCAGATTGGAATTTATACAGTAACACACACACATCACTTCAGACTATTTTCTGTTGAAGTTCTATATGAAAGAAACTTGGTGTGTTACCAGAGTTTTGCAAAGCAGTGGACAGAGAATAACATGGAACCATGGTTTCCTCCCCACTTGTGTTCTTACTGTTCTAATCACTTTGTGGAACAAAAAATAATTCTTCAGTGCAGTTACAGACCAACTTTCTCCTTTGTGTTAGGAGATACATGTTCAAGTATTGTTGAAATCTTAGCAATTTTGACATTACAGAGATCTTAAGCTGGTATGCTGCAACTTTGTTTTATTCCTGTATTTGTTATAAGTTAGGGAATAGTTAAGATTCTGTATCTGTGACTGTAGATGTGTGGGGTACGATTGGGAACCATAGTGCAGCTGAAGTAAATGTAAGGGTTAGGAAGAAATCTGAAAGAAGGTGAGGAGATCAATAGAACTGTTTGTCATCAGAAGTATGAAAGGAACCCAGTATTTTCAGAATTTGCCATTCTTCTATTTGAAAACTTTTCTGGGAGACTTTCATAGCTGATAGGACACAGGTTTATGGGAGGGTCTGCTGATGAACAAACTCTTAATTTACGTGATACCACAAGGTGGTACTTGGCTTTTAGGTTTCTTTTTTAAAAACCTGTAAGTTTCTGTAATCAAAATGAGAAAGAAATTTAAGAAATATAGTAATCTTGTGAAATCGAATTTTAAAAGGCAGGAAATGCAGAATTAAAATTGCCTGGGTGATGATATTTTAACTCCCATGCACCTATGTTTTAAGAGAGAAAACTGCAGGATTATATGCTCCTTCTTCCCCCTACCCCCAAAGGATCTTGCTACTTTCAGTGCACAGGACATTGAGCAGTACTCATTAAGCAAGTTTTATTTATATTTTCTTTATTGTTTTCAGTGCATATCTGTCTGCCTTTTTTACTGCCCATTATTCTTTTCCTTGGGAGATTTTTACAGAAATCATTATCCTGGTATACAACTGTTTTGCAAACAGAGTTTACCTTTACAGCATCCTCCTAAATGAGGAGGTTTTCTTATTCCCATTTTACAAATAGGGAACTAAGGCATAGAGAGATAAAGGTAAACATTTCCCTGAATTTAGGGTACCCTGTTTGATGTGATAAAGGCTTTATTTCTTGGGGCATTTATTACACAAAAGCCTTCAAAATACTCAGGTGCTCTTTATCTACATTTCTGTGGCAGTTACAATTGTTTCTTCTCTGTGAAACAGGCACCCAAATACCATTTTGTGATCATGAGAGAGAGAAAAGCAGCAGTACATGCAGCTGAAAATAGTATGGTTTAAGGAACTTACAACAGAGCAGGGATAGTGTCCTCTCCTCAAGGAGGGCATTCAGTCTTCACCATCAGCGTGTCCTGCTGCATCCCGGAGTTGCGCAGATCTTTCCACCCTGCACGAAGGAGCCCTGCAGATACGTTTCCTTTGCTGCCCAATCCTGAGTGACTGCCAGGGCAGTTGGGTACGCTGTGCTGCAGGAGGTATCAGTCTGTGGAAAAATGAATACATGACTGCATCTGTTGTTACAAAACATGTGTAAAAGAGAGCCACATGCTGAGGTTACTAAAATGATGCTAATTCTGACTTTTTAAAAATGCTTTTGAATACCAAAATATGAAAAATAAATAATGTTTTTAAAACTTAGTTTTCTGTTTGGAATAAGTTACATAGACAAGTAGTTGTTTATATAGTTTGATTTGTAAATGTCTTTCTATAAAAAGGCAGTAACTTTTACTAGTCAGTTACTGTCTTTATTCATAATTAGCGTGACAATAGGTTGATAGCAGATTAGTTCACTTTATCCAACGTCAGTTGAATTTCTGCGTATTATTTGTCAAGTGTACAGTAAAGCTAAGGGGTAATACAGTAGCTTTTTCAGTGGCAAAGTTTGTAGCTTGTATGTTTTTATGTTCAAGTGTTTTTTTTTTTTTTTTTTTTTTTTTTGAGAAGACCTAAATTTGTATAGCTATTACCTCAAGTTTAAGAAAGAAAACTTGGGATTGCGGGAAGGGAATAGGTACTGGAGATAAGCCTTTGCTTGCAGGAAGTGTTAGAAAGTTCTTTTGCTAAACTCAGAAATACTCTTAAAAACTCCATTAAAAGCCCACCCGTCTGTGTTTTGTAAGAATAATAGAAATGTGTCAGGCTATGGTATCACAGTATGAAAATTGTTTGTAGATACTGTTTGGCTCTTGTCCAAGGTCAAACCACAGTATTTGTTGACCTTCCAGCTTAGGCTTGATGCACTGAAAATCTGGGCTGTTAAACTTGAGAGTCATATGATTGTCTAAATCCTTACTTCTCAGTCCCGATGTTCCAGAAAAACAAGGCAGAGGCCATGCAATCAGGCTTAACAGTCCTATTGTTTTTAACTATTTCTGAGTTTCTGTTAGGGAAAGTATAACATTTAGAAAAAATACTATCTTTTTAAAATTAGTTGACACTGTTAAGCACCTTTCATCTGAAAACTGGCAACTAACTGCAAACATACATTAAACAGTTAACTTTTTAGAAGACTTAGGCATACAACGATACAATGAAGTGACTTCTTATAACTACCATAGGCTTCTAGTAACGCTTCTAGTAACGTATAATAATGTGTATCTTCATTTTTCACCAGTCATGCATTTAAATTGGCAAGTCTGTTACAGAGAGAAAAACTGTACCTTATTTTATGGCAATTAGTATATCAATTTACTTCACGTTCTCAAAGTGCTTATTAATTTTAGCTCAAAATAGATCAAATGTACCACATGTGACTGCTGTATCATAATACTACTTATCTATTTTTAAATCTAAATGGACTCTGGGAAAGTACTTGCAAACTTTTGGCTTCTATTGCAGAGCAGGTCTCCTATGTATTTCTGGGTGAAGTGCTTCCTAATGGGGTCATGCATTATCCGTTGGTCTCTCTGGCCATTTTTCAAGGCTTTTATATTTATTAATCAAAAAACCTGAAGTAAAACTCAGGTGAATTGTGTAAATTCTTTTTTGAAAAGAGCAAGCTGGGAGAGACTCCATCTTCTTTATTCCAGTTCTGAAAATGTTTTGATACTGCAAAGGAAAATGAGATGTATGCTCTAAGTCGTGAGCTCAGAATTGTATTACAGTATTTTGTTTTGTAAATGTTTTCCGTGTGAACTTTTATTCAACACCAAAGAAACAATTATGATTTTCCCTGTGTGTGTTATAAGCTATGCGTTAAACATCTCTTATTAAAAATATATTGACTAATGGAAAGCAGTCTTCACCTTTCTTACTCTGTAATCATGGAGTCATAGCTAAAAATTTCTGTATAAGTTAATATTTCTTTTATAAGGATCAATTGGGATCTCTCTGTCTCCACCACATGTTAGGACTTTTCTAGCAGGATCTCACCTCACGGAATTATCATAGTCATGAAAATGAATAAAGGAAGAGAGAATCTCCAAGGCAGTGAACAATTTTAGTATTTTCTAGGTTGAAGGAAGCTGTAAAAAAAGACAGATAAATCTAAGGAGAGCAGGTGAAATGTTACTGAGCTGGTTGGTTCCGTGTTCTGAGGCTGCAGTTGTGTTGTGCAGTAGTTGTGGTTTGGCTTTTGAGTATAAATCTGTGTAATTGACATTTGTAGTAATTCAGTCTGAGAGTTACAAAGACAAAAATATCAATGACAAGCAGCACCACAGAGATGATATTAGTATTTAACAAAACATGATAAAGGAACATTAATTACCATTGCAGTCGGAACTGCATCATAATTTGGGATCCCAGGGAGTACCCTTAGGTGGCAAACATTGGCAATCGCAATCCACAGACTGCGGATCTTTTCATTGCTTGGCCTGTGAGTGCTGTGTGTGTTCTCTGAAGTCACTGTTCATGCTGCAGTCTTGTCTCTGGCTGAAAAGAGGTCAGATTTTTTTTTTTTTTTTTAATAATTTCACATAAAGACATCAACAAGGTAGTGATGCTGCAGCCACCAAGTTTTACAACTTAAAACACCCGAGTCACTATCTGTGGCGACATCAGATACAAATCAAGGAGGGCAGCAAAACAGATGTAACAAACACTAGTGTTTGAGCATTCTTTTTTCTCAGCACGTCCAAAGTGTATCTGTAGTTTGGCATGGATATCCTGAGGCAGCTGTTGCTAAGTTAGAAGTTGCTAAAATATTGAAGAATATTAAAAAGTGGGTGTTTCATCTTTCATTTATGCAGTTAGCAGTCAGTACCTAAATTCAGTTTTCATTTCGGTTATAGAACTGAAATGAAAAGAACTGAAGTAGTGAGATTGAGTTGAGCAAGTTTTTGGCCTTTGGCCTTCTAAAACTAATGTCTAAAATAGAGTGGAATTGTATATCGGCATGGTGTGTTGTCTTTTAAGTTCAAATGGCTGAAAAATTAGGGCAGTGAGAGGTTAAGCTTCTTTTTTCTTCTCCATGAAGAGTGATAAGGCAGACCTCTTTTCATCTAGAAAATTTTGCCTACGCTCTTGGGGACTTGCATTGTACAACATCTGTCATGTTTTTGAGACTGTAGTTGGCACCTGGCTGCCTTATTTTTTTATTTATTTTTTTTTTTTTTTAACTTGAGAGAATAAAACTATTCTAATTGTTTGGGGAAATACTGGTGCAAGATGCCTATTCTTGCTCTATGCCTTGCACTCAAACTGAGGTTTTGCCTCTGCTCACAGTAGTTGTTTCAGATGCAGAGCCGTTATCCTGTCCTTCATAGCTCCTTGTTTCAGTTTTACCTCTGTCCTGCGTCAGCTCCCTAATGCAGCCTTGCGTCAGGACTCAATTCCTTGCCTGTTAGCCCTTCCTCTGTTTGTCTTTCCCCCCCCCTTTCCTTTTCCTCCCCTTCCCCTCTGCCCCCGGGTTCTCTTGCGAAATTTTAATTTTTGACTGAGTGTCAGAGACATTCTGCTGAATTCTAATACCATGTGTTCAGCACGTTAGTATTATAGTTGTTCCTGAAGTGGACACTTCATTGCAGAGAACAGGAAAATATCTTAATTTTCAGCTGTCTATTAAACGCTCACTAATTATTTGTAAGCAAAGAAGAAAGCATAGTTTCCTTTATCTTTTGTATTTCAGCCTGTTGCATCAATAATTAATCTCAAGGTTGCTGATGCAAATACTACTATCAGATCTTTAAAAGATCTATTTCTCTCTTTTGAATCAAGATATTTTCCTAGGAGGCCATAATTTGGGGTTTATTTGAGTTAGAACTAAAATCAGACTTTATTAAATGTCTTTTGTTTCTGTATGCTTTTTATTCTCTTAATCTGTAATATGTCAGCTAATTTAAATTGTTTGCTGTCAGAAATCTGATGATAATCCATTTTCTTGGCTGATGCAATGGAGAATTTAACAACAGTGTTTGAACTTGAGGATGCCAATTTAAGCATATGAAACACTAAAGTAAGTTATTTTTAATTTAAACAAAAACAAGTCATTTTTATTTGAAATGGTTTCCATATTTAAAGCTTAGTTTTGTTTTAAATTTCAGGCTAGCAATTATTTTTAGACTACACTTATAAATTAATGAAAACAGATTGAAGGTATGATTAGAAATTTAGGCATATTGAGCAGTCAAGCTGAACTGAAAAATATTTAAATGTGTAATATGTGGGACAAAATTATATCAAAGAGCTGTTTGAATGCAAAACCGGGGGTGCAAAAGGATGCTTTGAAGAAAGGCAGAGAGAACACCTGAGCTTGACCCCATTGCACGGTACTGAGAAGAATTTGTCTTTGTGGACAAGGAGAAGATTTAAAGTTTGTTGAATTTGCTGGCTTGCTATTTTCATATCTATTCTAGGTGACTGCTAGAATTTGTTACCAGGGTTTAGTTATGGTTTTGTTTGGAGTTCTACTGAAAGTATGCATTTCTTTCCTGTATTCCTTGGGCTGGGTGCTTTAAGTACAACAAAATTTGTACCCCGGATATCACCTTTTATTTTCTTTTTCTTAGTGTGACTATATACATACTCATTTTTCCTTAGAGGAAGGAAGGAAGAGAAACTTTGTGTTTCAACCTGAATGGCTATGAGGCTAAAGGTTTTCCAGCAAAGTGTAAAGCTTTGATCTTCTAGCTGAAGTTGTAGTTAAGGAGTAAGAGAAACTGATTTCAGGTTTGATTTATAAAACTTGTCTGTGTAGACAGGGTAGGGTGTTAGGAAGGAAGCTACATCCAAGTGGATGTGTGTGAAACAAGCATAAGAAAAGGTGGAAACGAATTTGGTATCCTGTATTTGCTTTTGGACAGTTTGCCAAGTCTGCTTTGATAGTTCTGTGCAATAACAGTTGATGAACTATAGACTGTTTTAAATGCTACAGTCTTGGTGGACAGTGGGGATGGACATTAATGAGGTGCTTTTAATAGTGACTGGTCTTGAATCTGAACTAGGGGTGTAGCACTTCAGTTATGAGAGTGGAGTATGCTGCTGTATTCCCCGAGTTCAGGAGCTGGGTTATCCTACACAAAACAAGGAGATAAGATGCCTTCAGAGCTTGACACCCATATGATGTATTTTTGGGGGGTTTGGAATACTGTTCTCCGTAGAGGGTGGTGCTGCACACAGATGAGTCCAATTGCTGGTGGACATAATTTAGAGTCACTGAAGCAGTCATAATTTATGTAGTATGGACTACTGTTGTATTTAATCGGCTCTTAATTAGCTCATGGACAGAGGTCTTAATGAACATATACCTGAAGATAATAAGGAGGGTACAGAGATGTAGTTAATCCAGTCATTGTGATAAGTAAATCCCCAAACACAACAACAAGTGAGCAGGTTATAAACTGTTAGCAAAATCCGGATAAATATTGAATCTTCTAGTGCTACTTTTTTTTTAACTAAGGAAAGAGCAGCACAATTTCAGTTAGTTAAAATAATTTCCTTAGTGATTGCCTTTTGCCCATTATCTCCTTTCTCTTTCTACCCATCTTTCCATATGTGCATTGTAGCTCTGCAACATTCTTAGCACCTTGTTAGGTTCTGAATTGGATCAAAGGAATTAAGGATTAAAGTAATATTTTCCCATTTTGACGTGTTTTCCAGGACCTATCTACTCATTATGCCCTATGAAAAGTTCTGTAAGAACTGTATTCTGTAATCAGCGTGACAAAGTATTATTTTACTTCAATGGATATAGTAGGGGTTGCATAGATTTAAGGCATACCTGAAAAATTAATTCAGATGTAGATTCCAAACTGAGTAGAACTCGTAATTGCATTCAACGTGGAATCCCAAAAGCCATTCAGCTTCAGAGCTTGGCTATGTTTGACGTTCTGAATGCTCAACAAACCCTCTGGGAACCATACAGAGCTGCATTAGGCAGCGTATTAGCATTGTTAACCTTTCACAGGTTTTCAGAAAAATTAGGTACCGGTGTGTTTTCAGAAATTACAATAATACATCGTTTGCCTTATTTGGCTGATAGATCAGTTGATATTTTCTTCTGAAGGTGTCGTCTTTACAGAGGAAAAGGAATGGAAATGTCGAAGTAGGTTACCTAATAATACATAAGCACTCCTTTTCACTTAGATAAGTGTTCCTTTAGGCTTTCATTTCTGTGTAATTAAGTATTGAATTTTTTCTGTCATATAAGAAAGGTGAGGAGAGGGCTCAGTAATTGCAATCGCTACGTTCATTATTTTGGTATTTCACTTAAATGGGATGCCATGTGTTTCCTCCCACCCTGCCCTGAGAGTAGAGGAAGGTGGATCTTATAGTGGAAATAAGTTTAAAAATTTGCCCAATATATTGCAACTGGTACCTCATTTTGGCAGTTTTATTGGGTAAAGTTTAACTGGAGAGTAATTGGAAGAAAACCAGAATCTTCCCACGTGCCATGTGACTCCCAGAAATAACAACTCTGTATTGAGGTGGTTAGGAAATTTTATGAGCATCTGAGAGCAGCTCTCAGTGCTGCTCTACGTTTGTTCTTCCAGGAGGAAGAAAAGAAACCTCTGACTAGTTACAAAATTTTAGGCATTTTTTTCTCAAAGTGTTTCAAGTAAATTAAGATAATAAGTTCAAGAGAGAACATGTCTTCCAGCTCTGCCAAATGAGAGGGATTTTTGCTTCCCAGAAATGAGAAGAGCCTGCACAATGCAGGTCCTTATACCTTAAATAAGGTAGACTTTACCTATTCAAAATAGGAATATTCAAAACTTTTTTTCTTTATAGCAGGAATCGTGAATAGGATGCCCACATCTCTGAGATTAAGGCTAACATTCCCAGTTATTAGTGGTAATCCCCCGAAATGGTAAAGGCCTGTGTAGGCAAATTCTCTTGTTTTCCCTGTGTGCAATCTGCAGTGGAGGTATCCAGTGAAGCTGTGAGTTATTTCAGACATGCACATTTCTGCGACTCTAGACTTTTTGGCAGAGATCTCTCATTTAAGGATGAAAATATTTGGACATTTGTTACAATTCTCAAATTCTGACCTGTGTAGGTTTCCTGTATGTGGTTTGAGGGGGATTTCTTTGCAAGAGTTCTGCTGATCAGGATGAAGCAAAAGAAATACAAGTGGCATCTCTCAAAACCAAACAGAAACCCCCTGTCTTGGAACAGTTACTTGTTTTTCTGGGGTTGCTTTCATACATACAATCATCACGTAATAAGCCTAAGCAATTTATAGTTAATCTGTGGAAGGTCAGAGCAAGACTCTCAAAGCTCTTTGGCTGGGAACTGTTAGCCCCTGGGTCTGTGACAGCCATTTCCTATTGGGTAGGTCCCTTGGCTTTTGAGACTAATGTGAGAATGGAGTTAAAAGTGTGTGTACATTGAGGTGACTTATATTGTCATGAACATTTCATTTCTGTAAATACCAGAAATAGAAACCACTGAAAAGAAAATTGGGGAGTAAATTTTGATAGTGTTGTTCAGTGCCAAATGCATTGGATCTCTGCTTCAAAAATTTCTTTACCTGTGAGAGTGTTCATTAGCTCCGTAGGCAAAGGGAAAGATCACGGTGTAGTCAGATTTTGCTAGAATATGAGTTTGGAGAATTCTTTGGATGACAATGGTATAGAAGAGTCTTGCAATATCCTTGTTGAGGAGAATAGGGCTTGAGTGTCAGTGCTTTGAGGTGACTTACTGTGACAAGGTGTTTTTAGTGGCATTTCACAGCATGAAGGTACAGTGACTTTCAGGATGCATTTTTAATTACTATTTGCTCATATTTATCTTTAAAGCTAATTAAAGATAAATACAATTACAGCTAAGGGATGTTCTTGTGTCTAATTAGAAAATAACTTCAAAAGTATTTTGTGTCAGTTTGCCTGTCAGTTAACAGCTTATAGTACATTTAAGAAAAGAAATATCTTAAAATCAATTTAAATATTGGTGACCTGTGGAGAGGTTTGTTCTTTGCGCAGTCTAATAGAGTGAGCTATAATAGAGCTGGCCTGCATAATGAGAACCTGCTTATTAGAAAGAAAATCTTTGATTTTTAAACAAAATACATAATTGTAGAACTTCTTGGAATAAAGATGTTATATATTATCAAGCACTGATTCTGCACTAAAAATAAGCAAAATATGTGTGTTCAGCACAGCTTGTAAGTTATTCCGTGTAAGCTGGTGAAGGACATCACTAGTTTCTTTTGATCTTACTAAAAAAAAGTCTTTGATCATTTTGCTTTGAGAGTGAAAATGCAGTTGCAAAGTTGTGGCTGCTTGAGGATACAGTATTAAGGGATTGTAGCTTTTCTCTTCTGTAATTCATACTGCATGCTGAGCTAACATGCCATATGAATTGTTTGATTTTGTTCAGAGAATAAAAAGTAATGGTGTATTTTATCCATATGTGCTTCTAAAGCTTTTTTCAGAGTTGTGTTGTGAGTAAAGACATTTATATAGCAACTTTTAGAGTTTTGTCTTATGAATTCTTAATTATTGTTCTTAAAATTGCCTTTACCTGTATTAATAAATATAAAATGAAACAGCATCTTGGCAACTTTACATTGAGAAAAAGAAAGAAAAGAAACAGCTATGCATTCAATCTTGTAATGTTTCTGTCCTGAAAGGTGCTTTCTGCTTTCCTATGCTTTAAACAAATATTAAAATTAATTAAATATATTTGCAGTCATGTATTTCTCTCATTTCTTAGTAAGTGTAAGAGGGAAAGATAGATGATCTGACCATTTTGCCTACTGGCAATTGCATCTTGCAATAAAAAGTTTTCTTAATTTCAAGATACCCGTCTGAGCTTTAGTTGTTTTGGCTTTGTTTGTTAAAGTAATGTTTGGGAATGCCAAAGAATACCAGGAACTGAGAAGTAAAGTGCCAGTTTGCTTACTGGTAGCTAGAAAACACATTTCATAAATAGTAAAAGGGAAATACTTCATTTTAAGTATTTTTGGTTTTACTTGGTAAATTACTCCTGTTAGATCAAAATGCAAATGCTAGTTAAGAATATATCCAGACTGCTAATAAATAAATTCACCTTACATGAAACAAACTGTATATAAATTATAATTTAGAAATGAAAACCCATCATGGATAGGGAAAAAATAAGATCTGTGGATTTTGCTGCTACCTCACTAAGAAAAATAGCCAGTAATTACAAAGTTATGTGAATTATTTCCCCTCTAAAAAATCTGAGATATTTAGTTGTGTTTATACAACACATTACAGATGAGTGACTGAATACTTTTAAAACTTACTGTTTGGTGTTACAGTTTTTTATACATCACACTTTGTTTGGTCTTATACCAGCAGATGACATTTGTTACTCCATTTAAGTGCAGACTAACACAAGTTCTGTAAACCCAGTGTATTTAACTTCAGTATATAGAGAAATTCTGTTGTCTGAGCTGTACTTCTGATGCCTCTGTATTATTGCAAGTTCCTGTAACTGGGATACTGCTTGCTTAGCACCATGTGTATTAGGAGCATTTAGGAAATTTTGAAATAACCTCTTACACATTCTACAGCCTCTTGTCTTGGGGCCATGAGCATCCTTTCTACTTTTCAGGGATTTAATGACAATTTTCCACTCTAGCTGCTGTGAGTGATAGTGCTAGATCTCTTCCAATTCAGTCTTTGCCCTGTGTTGTAGAATATCTGAAACTGAGCAGGTTGGTAGGAGCGGAGGGACCAGGACACGCCAAGGCAGGCTGTAGTCTAGCAGTAAGGCACAGAAATACAGGATCTGTTCCTAATACAAGTAGAGGCACATGCATCTTCACGTCACATGACCAGATGTTTTGTACTTCAGACCATACTTTATGAAAGCCACTACTGTGTTCTGATTTGTACTCTGTACTCCTTCATTCTATGAAGAAGCACTATCCCTTCTGAGGAAGTAACTTTGGTTTTGCTTTCTTTCTTATTTGGATATTTTCCTACTTAAACCTATATGCCATGTAATTGGGGAACACTCCAGTTTTGGAGGAAAATAAAAGTATTAATTTAAAATATTTAGCTCAAAATGGAGTCAGTTGTTTTTGTCTTTTTTGTTGTTTGTTTTTTTTTTTTTTCCCTCTGTGGGGAATGTGCTGGTGATTTAAAATGCAGACAGGATTCCTGAAAGAGGTACTAAAATTATTCTAGTTACTCTAGTATTTATCATTCTGGTCTTCTACTGTACAATACAGAGTCTGATAGCAGAGTATAGCTACTGCTATAGTAAAGAATTATTATCTCCAGGACTTCAGTTTTGGTGAGCATTATACTACTGTCCATTCTCTGGCTTCCTCCCATTATCCCATATCAAGAATTAACTCTTGGGTTTAGTTATCTTTTGTTATACGAGGCACGTAATGCTTAATTTGTCCTCATAGCGGTTTTCAAACATAAAGGTGCCGCTTATGGGGCACTTAATGTAATATGGGCCTTAATGTAACAAAGTGGCTAAACCGAGGAAGGACAGACCAAACCTGCAGATTCTAGAAAAAGTGGAGCTCATCAGCCTGAAGCTTTCTGTAGCCAAGATGCCCTCCACAGCAGCTGCTTACCTGCAGGAGACTTTACTGTTTCAGTGAGAGAGACAGATCTTCAGCATCATTATTCTGATGGGAGGCTGGCCAGAATTCAAGCAGGTAACTTCTCCTTCAACCCAGTCAGATATTGAGCATAACGTCCCAGTTTTTAGTGTGCTTCTTCTAATTCAGGAACTTCATCTTACTCATTTTGATGGATAACCCATTAATGTTCATTTTTAATCAACAGTGAATTTTGTTGTAAATTAAGTGGATCAAAACCTTTGTCTGCTGTTAGTTTTTTTTCAGAGAGACAGAGTTACTGAGGTCATATGCTAAATTTCTTCAAAATTTAACCTTGAATTTCAATTTAAATAAGTCCCTATGCTTACGTGTTTTGTTTTTGGTTTTTTTTTCTCGCTTGTCCTCGTTTGTCCAAAAGCAAGAGTGTCTTACTTAGTCTTGGCAGGCAACTATTTTATGCAAGTATAGCAAAAAACTTAGGGTACTTTATCTTTTGATGAAAAGTAACAGGGTTTGTGCAAAACTTCTGATCGTATGTCAAATTATCTTAAATAGTGCTATGAAGTAACTATGGAGTTATGATCTGGGAGGGCATGGACCAAACAGACATCTGCAAATACTTGCAGAAGATTTCTTGTACTTATGTGAAAGCCGCTATTTTGAAGCTGGATCTTTGCTAAACTTTATTTTATCGTGGAGCTACTGGGTAATCTTTATTCACATTCTGCAAACCTCTGTCTTGCAATGTGACAATCCAGACTGTAAGCACCAGCAAGCACATCATCTTGAAGGAAGCCATAAGAAAAGCAAGGAGGAAGGAGCCCTGTTAGAAGGGAGAGGAATCCACTTCTCTGGCAAGGTGGACAGTTTTGTGCTTGTAATGAGAGGGTTCTCTGTCCCTTTCTTTTCAACACTGGATTTGGGACAATGAGTACACGCTATTTGACTTTAAAATAACCAGATAATGTGTTGATAGAAATGAGGAAACTTGATCTGCTGTCATCGTATGTGTATGTGGAGAATCACATCATCGATAATGAATTTGCCAAATTTTGACAAGAAAACTGATGGGAAAACCAGGAGCTTTTAGCTTACATATGAAAAATCAGATGCTGAGATTGACTTGTTTGTTTTTTTTTCCCTAAGTTCTTAGTTATTTATTCCTTTTGTATCTTCGTGGATAAAGAATAAACAATGCTGTTGGACCATGTGAGCCTTAATTTATGCTTCCTGAAGAGAGATTAAGGTATTGGATGTCTGCTGCAATTAAGCTTGTGTGCAGTAGATGCCAGTAGAGGTCTACGGAGTCAAAATAGAAATATGACCAGCATTTCCATAGCAACAACTTCCTCTTGGCAGTCCTATTTATAGAAGTGCTGCAGTCCCAGCCTCAGTACTGCTCTCAGAGGAGCTCTCTAGTAAGAATTAACCTTTTTAGAAAAAACCCTACACATAAAGGTAAACTAAAACTGTGTGAGTTTATTGTGTTTTATTAAACATTGAAGTTGTTGGTTGTGCTTATTTTGTTTATATACATTTTGAAAAATCTTTTTTTCAAAATGGAAAGCCATTAAATCTGTAAGATATTAGCAAATACTGTTCTTCCTTCCGTGTGTTTAAAAAGAAGTGCAAGCTAGTGGCATAGTGCTGGACGTAGAGTGAAAATCAAAATACATCTGCGTTTTCAATAAACCTTTTTCTGCCTCTGTTTCTACCCATAATTCTTTCTGAAATATGCATCCCTGGCAAGACTCAAAATGGATTGTGTTTAATTACATAATTTCTGGTGAAAATGTTCTTTTATTTTTTAGTTATGAAATAGCTATCTGTGTGCTTTGTTTTACATCCTTTTCTCTCAAGCTTTTGTAACCACTAGAAAAAAACACCATACATATTTCCTCATGGTTATAGCACAGAAAATTCTAGGTTCTTTAGTATATATTATTTAATAAATTTCAGAGTTATTAAATGCTTATAAACTTTTGTATTTTCTAATTCAAAATTAGACAGTTAAATTATTTTATTTTTCTTAGAAGTATTAGCTGCATCTTTCAATTTATAAATATTTTATTGGTCAATAAGAGACCTGCCAAATTCAGCAAGATCCTCAAGCTCTTAAAAATGGAGGAACCCTCACTAACACCTTGTATAAAATAGTTGCTCACTCCTTTTATAATAAATAATAAATACTAAAATTGGACTTGCATTGTTGAAATAACTGATGCATAATAGAAAAGATGTGCTTTATCAAGCCATCAATTTTTAAAGCAAATAAATAAACTTTCTTTAACCTCTAGAAAAAAGTTCTTTATTATTCATTTATAAGTTATTTTTCCATGGATGACAAACAAAATAAATATGCAGAAAATGTCACAGTATGTCTTTTTTATTTGTGACTGAAGGACAGTGCTGAAAAGGAGAAATACTAGTTTAAAATATTTGAAATAAGAAGATAGAAAAGGTTGTTTTTATTTAGCCCTTAAAGAGAAGTAGAACATGCACAAACAGGGACACTGAGCCCTAGCTTTGTAGGTAGCCAGGGAGATACTAGGTTTCAAGATTTGGAATTAAGACCTAAATTTTAGTTAGCTGTAGGTGATCTGAAATTTATTTTGCATTATGGATGCATTTTTCAATGTTCTCTTAAGGAATACAGTTAATTGTCTGAAATACTCCATTGTATTTTTGATTGCAGGATATTTTTGGTTAACCTTCATTAAAAACCAGAGAAGACACTCCCAGTTTTAATGTAGTGTGAGGGAATTTCAGGTCTGTGTATGAAACTAAGTGGTATGGCATTGGATCCTAGGGGTAAAATAAATACATTTCAAAGATCTATAGATGTGTTGTATTTTTTTGTTTTTCTATTTTGTACTTCTTTAAAATTCAGGAACTTAATAGTAACTTTATTTGGGAAACATTTTAAATACTTTAAAATTATAATATGTGCGTTCTTCTGTATTCAATTAAAGCAGGACTGTACAAATCATGCCGTTACTCAGCCATCTCAGTTCTTTGAGGAAAGGAGGGTGTTCTCTTTCTTAATCCTTAATTTTTAAGGTTTGACAGGTAGGGTAGAATTGCTTCTTGGAAATTGAGAAAGGATGTTTTAGCAGAGATTATGAAAAAGAAGTTGTCCACATTATTTCCCGATTCTTTTTCAGCAAGAAACTGAAAGATCCTGTGGCTGGGCTATAGTGCTGTGTGTTGTTACCTGTGGTTGAGAGGGATACACTGGACATCAGCTGCTGGGAGGAAATGCACACAAGGTTATGGATTGGCCATCAGGAAAAGTATAAATGTTTTTTGTTGCCTTTATCACATTAGAGGACCACAGTGTTGGCCCTTTTCTGTGGCTATTATCAGGTTTTTAAATGGATTTGTGGGAGAGTACCTTAAAAATTTTTACTGAAATAATCTTTATCAAAATACTATAACTTACACCTGTAGTATCACATTCATAGCTGGATCTCTTACCCACTTCTCTGGATATTTTAAAATAATGACAAGATTTAGTGGCTAGAATTTAGTGAAAATAAAATTTCTGCCTAAAGGAAATTATTAACATTTCAGTGTTGACTTTGGCTTCAAGAAGTTGAAGCTTTGTTATCTCTTGTAGAACAGAAATTTTAGAAACCATTTAGAAATATTGGGGCAACTCTTTTTTTTTACATTTTTCTACATAACACCACTTTTGTTAAGTTGCATGCCTAGCTGGTTTGAACTGTGTTTGGGAGCACTTTGGAAGAGATTGAGCTCTGCGGGCAAAAGGAAGCACCACGCCAGCACTGAGCCCCTGTGCTGACGTTCCTCAGTCAGGCACCAGGGTTGTGAGCTGCCTGGCATATGCCAGGTAGTACGTACGCTGCGCAACCTGGGCAGCTTGGGTTTATTTATAAACATGAACAAAGAGGGGATTTTCAACGTTACCCGGCTGTAGAAACTAATAGGAGACCTGGATGGCAACTGACCAGCCTTGATGTCTTCAAGCATTAATTGTTTTAGTTAACTGACCTGAATTAAGCCCTTTTTTATTGGTTTTGTTTTTGGCTTTGTAACAGAAAGACAGAGACTGTCTGTAGAGTAAAAGTTTTTAAGTGAAAGTTAAATGAATCCAATCAGGCTTTATATTATATGGGTCATACCTGTGCACAGTTTTGGACACGCACCTGATATGACTTGCATTGAGTGGGTAGAACGTCTGGATGTTTGTGATCTGGCTGGGGCACAGCCAGCTTTTGCTCTTTTTGGGAGGGCGTAGAAGCTTAACCACAGGCACTGCACAGCTTTAGATCAAAGCTGGCTCAGGTTCTTCTTCCAGCTCAGAGCATAAGATGACCTCAAGTCTGTTTGCACATGTCTGTATAAGCATTTAATTGTATTTAAAGATTTACAAACTGTTCTAAGGAAAAGCAGTACTAGCTAGCAAGTGGAAATCTGAAGACAAGCAGAGCCACAAAATTTTGCCTTTGATAAAGCACCATCCGTTGCTCATTAATGTGCTTTTGGGTGGTAAAATACTATGTCAAAGCTTGTGGATTCTGTGCTTCATAATACTTGGTGTGGATAAATTAATGTTGCATTGATTTGGAAGATTAGTATGTCAATAAGATGAAAGATACAGTAAAAGAAAATAGTAGATTCCACCTTGAAAAATTGTGGACCTCATTTGAAGACATTGAAGTCTATGTGGAATGTGGACTTCAGAGAATGTGAGCATGGTAGTATTTTGTATTACCATTGGATGATGCCAATCAATGACAAAAATTTCCAAGATTGGGAAAATGTATTACTTAGTGTCTGTGTATAATATGACCAGCACTTTATTTTCACGTTTTGCATGTGGAAAAGAGCTTGTACAGAAGAGTTTGCTGGTAGTAGTTTATAGAATTCTGGCAAATCCAGGTTTTCTCTTGGGATATCTTTAACAATCCCTTCTTGATAACATGTTTTCACTTAAACCAGTTCACTTCTGAGATCTCAGAGGATGGATATTTCTGCTTCCTATTTTGGCACCTAATTTAAGTGTCCAGATTAGTCACTTGGGTGCATTTAGAGCTCTGAATTTTGGTGGGCAGAGGTGCCCTCTGGCAATTCCCACATCTCTCCATTGACTCTAGAGAGTTGGCAGACTCTAACTTATTTAATATAAATTTTGTAAATTGCCCTCTTTCAGATCAGAGAAACGAAATGGTTTGTTGAAGACTTGTGTGAAAGATAAAACAACAGTAGTGTAAAGGCTCAGAACCATGGGGGAGGAGAGAGGCAAGATAAGCACACCGTCATACCAGGTGGCTTTGTTTACTGGAGAAAACAGCCAAGGTCAGAGAAAATAAGAGTTCTGCGGATGCCCAAAGACATGTGGTGAGCTACAGGGGAGCATGGCTGTACAGTTAGTTCCAGAGGAGCAATTCCAGCCCCAGAAAGTTCACCAGGCAGGGAAATAAGCATCTTGTTATTGTCTAAGTATTTCTTATATTGCCTTATGAAAGGTGGTACAGCATTATTCTACCATAAAGGGTTGGGTTATATATGGCATTGTGTTGGGTCTGTGTGTGGGGGCGGGGAGGTCTTTTTGGTGGGGGAGTAGGGTCCGCCTTGTGATAGTGAAAAGCTCCCCTGGCTCCAATGCAGAGACCTCCCAGCCCAGGCTGAGCCAATGAGCACTGGAGAAACACCTCTGCAAATCTGTATTTGTAAGGAGAAGAATTGTCCTGAAAAGAAGAAGGTGAACTGAACCTGGAGGAGAGGCCATTGACCTGAACAAAAGATGACCATCCGCCAAAACAAAGAGAGAGCTTCCTTGCCAGGAGGAAGGAGGAGGAAGACAGAGAACCTCAGACACCCAGTTCAGCCATGGAGTAGGAGAAGGCAAAGGAGGTCCCTTCAGCGGTTCAACATGGAGGTTCATGGAGGTTCAACAGTGGAGCAGATACCTATGTGTAGGCCATGGAGGATTCCACAGTGGCGCAGAGAAGTTGAGCCTGAGGGCAAGTGTGACTGGACTTGGGACCCCAAGAGTCACTCCTGCCAGAGCGGGAGTGGACCCCCAGAGTGCGGACTGAGTCTGCAGCCCGTGGATGTCCCCATGCTGGAGCCAGGAGCTGTGACTGAAGAGGTCCGTGACTCCATGGGAAGCTCATGTTGGAACATCTTGTTCCTGGACTTTTCATGTAGAGCAGCAGAGGTGAACTGACTGAACCTCCATTCCCTGTCCTCTGTGCTTCTTGGGGAGAAAGTAGAGAAATCAGGAGCAAAGTGATTTAAGCCTGGAAAGAAGGGAGGGGTGGGGGAAGGTGTTATAAGATGTGGGTGTTATGTCTCTTTGCATTATTTAGATGAAATGGCAAGGAATTGATTTTTCTTCCCCAAGTTTGAGTCTGTTTTGCCCGTGACCACAAGTGGTGAGTGAGCTGTCCCTGTCCTTCATCCTAATCCTGTGACTCCCATCCCATCTCACCGGGTGTGGGGGGGTGAGTGCAGGGCCACAAGGACCTGCTGTGGATCAAACCACCACAGGCATATCACACATCCCCTCATCCTGTTGTGATCCAGGATGTTGTTGAAGTCAGCATTGATCTTGCAACAAAGCAGGTGAAAGGCTGGAAGGCAGAAAGTGGAAAAGGACCTATAGTGGCATCCAGGGAAGGCTGCATTACCTGACCCTGACCCAGGAGAGCAATCTGGTCACCAGCAAGATAGCAGGTGCTCATCCAGATTTTCAAACTGGTGTGTAAAATGTAAGTGTTTAGCCAGTTGGTTCCAATTAGTGGTTGAACAGGTGCTGGAGAAATAAATTATGTTTCCAGAGTATATCTGGAGCTTGAAAGCAAAGGGCATTTCTGTGCTTTGCGCAGAGTCCAGAAATTTAAACTGTTGTGTTGACTGAGGCTGATTACAAGAAGTCTAGAAGTGCTCGTTAGGAGGAATATAGACATAGAATCATAGAATGGTCTGAGTCGGAAGGGACCTTGAAGATCATCTGGTTCCAAACACCCTGCCATGAGCAGGGACACCTTCCACTAGACCAGGTTGCTCAGACCAGGTTTCAAACCCAACCTGACCTTGAACACTTCCAGGAAAGGGGCATCCACAACTTCTCTGGGCAACCTGTTCCAGTGTCTCACCACCCTCACAGGAAAGAATTTCTTCCTAATATCTAATCTAAACCTACCCTCTTCCAGCTTCAAGCCATTACCCCTTGTTCTTGTAAAAAGTCCCTCCCCAGCTTTCTTGTAGCCCCTTCAGGTGCTGGAAGGCCGCTAGGCCACTAGCCTCTTCTCCAGGCTGAACAGCCCCAACTCTCTCAGCCTGTCCTCATAGGAGAGCTGCTCCAGCCCTTGGATCATCCTGGTGGCCCTCCTCTGGACTTGTTCTAACAGGTCCATGTCCGTCTGGTGATGGGGGCTCCAGAACTGGACACAGTACTCCAGGTGGGGCCTTATGAGAGCAGAGTAGAGGGGCAGAATCCCCTCCCTCGACCTGCTGGCCACACTTCTCTTGATGCAGCCCAGGATACGGTTGGCCTTCTGGGCTGCGAGTGCACATAGTCAAATCTGCAAAGTCTGTCCCTCGGCACTTTCATTGTTTTATCATCACAGGCGATTTGTCATCATGGCTGGTTTTTTTCTGAAACACAGAGCTGTTATGAAATAGTTACGTAATGTCCAAGGGTGGATATCTGCTGACATTTGAAAACTATTCAGTGAGAAGTATGGTGGTGAAAAATGAGAGGTATGTCTTGAACACATGTTGACTGTAAAACAGGAGACAGATTGTGGAAAAGTTATTTCAATCTTTCTTAAGAATAGCCTAAATTTTTAAGAAGCCACATCTTATATGTGCAGAGGATATAGTGGGAAACTTGCTGCATGTATGTGTTTACATTTTCACAGAAATGAATATTTAGTATTACCTATTGTAAGCATAAAATTTGCATAATTTGCAAATTATTATACTTTAATGTTAAATACAGCTTTCAATTTCTTTTCCCTGTGTTTTGCACCATTAAAAATGTTCCTTTCTAGACTTAATCTACAGTTGAAAATACTTGGATTTCTTGTGAATGAAAAAACCTTCTTATACAATTCCAGACTTGCATGCAAAGCTTTTACATAAGCACTGTTGGGCACTGGTGACAGTGGCTTTCTGACTTGCCTTCCAGCAGCCTTTGGGCTGGGAGAGTAACTGTGCTGTGAGATAAGGATCTGCCCATGCTGGTTGTTCTGGTACTTTGCTTCCAAAAAAGTGAAATGCATTTAGTTCATTCTTGCAGTGAGTAGAACCCAGTTCAGATAAGTATAATGCAGTTGTGTTTATATGTATGTTAGAATTCAGCTTCTTCAGTCTTGATTTTTCTCAAAGGAGGAAGTACTCCCTCCTCCCTCGTTAAATAACAGTTTATTCAGTAGTTTTTGCAAGTAACCTCCTTGCTTTGTTTAGTCAAAACGATGAGATTACTAATTATTAGACTACAGCTTGTTCTGTGTGCTATGATGGATACTAGTACTCCATCTTAAGGGAAGAACAGCAGAATAGTCACTTTTCTTTTTTCACACATGGTTGTGGTAAATAAAAAAAATGTATCTGCCTTCTGATCTTTACTTCTGAAGAAGTTGTTTATAGTATTTTAAGATAAAATATATATTTAAGTATAAAATGTGATGCATTAAAAAGCTGTGAAAACGCATGCTAGAGCAATTATTACATTTTAAAAAAACCCCAAACGCAACACTTTTTGATTGACATGGAAAGAGACTTTTAGCAGTATAAAGCAGTACTTTATAGAGCTTTTCTTAACAGGAAGTAGAAGAGAGTAGTGGTTAGAAAACACTGCATACAGGAAGCTTGACACATGCATAGCTCTGAGTGGCTCTGGGTTGTCCAGCTCCCCTTAGATATTTTGTCTTTTGCTTTTGTGAAAGTTGCCGGTGTGCATAGATGGCAGCTCAGAAGGAGGCACCTTGTAGCCAGTGCACAGGGACAGCCACAGCGCTGCAGAGACTGGAAGGTTTTGCTAATCGCCTTTTCCATAGGCATTCAAAGAGTGGTGCGCATGAACAGAGGGCGGCTCTGGAAAATGAGAGCCAGCATTGCTCTGAACTTGCTGTCCTATGGGACAAATCAAGTAAGTAGGGTTTTTGTTTGTTTTATAGATATTGACTCTTCAGTTTGCCTAGTAAGTGAAGAGCTTGCATGTTTGTAATCAGATATGAACACTGATCTGTGATATGTTCCGGGAGCAATTTTACAATTCATTACCTAAAGGTATTAATTTGAAGAACAGCGTATTGCATCAGGCAGGGAGGTGGGGGGCTGGGTCATGGACTGGTGGCTGGCAGGAGAATTTATCCCTTGTCCCTTCTTTTCTCTTACAGCACAGTTGACTTGCTTTGACAAGCCCCCACTCCAATTTTTACTTCTAAGTTACTTCCTTTATTTTCAAATTCAATCATCTAGTTCAGCAGAAACAGAATACTCGTTAAAGATTGTGATGCTTAAACTCTGGAATAGGCAGACATTGCTGCACAGATTAAACTTCTGATTATAGGGCCATTTATCATTCACCATTTTATTTTAAGGGATATATACATCAGAACACTCTATACAGTGGTTAACAATATAAAATTGTGTTTGATTTTAACTGTTATGCTTTAATTTAATGTGGGAATGCTGACTATCATTAGCTTTAATTTCTTAATTAGTGAACAGTTTATGTTATTATTTGTATGAATTAAAACTTTTCATGATTGCATTTTGGGTAGTAAAAGTGAGAGATTTCAAAAAATATCCCAATCTAAGTAAATTGACGTTTATTTTCATTTTTTTCTTTTAAAGCCATGCATTATTTTGCAAAGCAATTATTGTCTCTGTGGTTAAATACTCATTTTAAAATGTTACAATATGGTAATTGATGATAATTTTGTTCCAGATTTCAGATTCATTGGTGGATTTGAGATAGCGCAGTTATTTCAGTTGAAAATAGATCTTACTGGAAATGCTTAGCATCACAGTGTTGCCATGAAGAAAAGCAGTGTTTATACATCTCCCTGCTTGCAATTTAAAATACATGAGTAGGGAGTGAATCTGTTCTCAGAGGATAAGCAGTAAACATGGAAACAAAAAGGTGTTAATGCATTGACCTAAAATAGATTAAATCTGGGTCTCACAAATGAGATGGGAAGGGATCGACTAGTTTTGTTGGGAAGATAAATTATGAAAGTGCATAAATTCTGAGCTTCCACTTCTCCAAAATACTTTCAGCTTGGTAAAAATAGATGCATACTTGTGTTTATGTAGAAGCTCTTTTTTATGTAAATAGCTATTTGAAAAAAATAACAGTGAAGCATTTTTGTTTATGTAACATGAGGGGAAAAAAATGGTATTGACCTACTGACACTTACAAATTGTGACCTGTTCATGTACAAGTCTCTACTATTTTTTCCCCTCTATTTAAGGCAGGCTTCCTCGTATGACATGCTCGATGAGGAAACGGACTGTCGTGTCTCTTGATGATAAACATGGTGAAAATGGCTGTTCCGCGAATGCTATTTTAAGCCATAATTAAGCACAGTGGTTGCATGCTGTTTTTCTGAGCCAAAGTTACTGAGCTGGTAGCTGAATGATGGTTGATTATGTAGCTTTGGTTTCGGGGTGAAATTCAGAATCTTTATTCTGAACCTTTACTCTCAATTCGTAGATTATTTTTAAAATAATAATAAAAACACTGTGGGTACACATGGACTTAAGTCTGTGTTTCAGGATTCTCATTTCACTACCACAGTAGCCAAAGGAGTGATAGAGTACAATGCAGGGACTATTTCTGTCTACTACACTACTGACTCCTAATGACATCCTTAAAAAAATACATGATCTGTGAAAATTCTTTGTGAAAAATGAAAGAGAAACAGTTTTGGCTGTGTTGGTTTGTTGGGTTTTTTTAACCTGAGAGTTCGATGTCATAGAATTGCATAGAGTCACTAAATTCAGGTCATAGATTAATTTCACAGAAAGTGTAATGAAAAAGCAGTGTTTTAGAAACATTCTAGTGTTTGTCTTGTAAAGGTATTTGGATATTCTCAACTATTCTGCCCATATCACTGCATCTTATGAAATGATGGTGTAACGTTTTAGGTGAAGCTTCATAGCAGACAGCATGAATTGCTCTTGAAGTTTGAGGCAAAAGTGCTCTTTTTAATTCCTGAAAAAAGTTTGGAAAGTGACTTCTCAGATTTTTTTTGTTGTTGTTTTAGGTAGAATCCATTTGAAAAGAAAGTTAATGTATTTGTACCTTCTGCTATAATGAAATACTGTAACAGGTCTGTTTCTATGTATGTCCTTTTACCAGCAGTTACTGCTGAAGGGATGGGTTTGCTGAAAGGGAACGAGCTGCTGCTTGTTGGGTGGGCTTTTTGTTTGTGTTGTCAGTCGTCTAGTGGTGTGGGTTTGAGTAATTTGCTATGTGGTCTATGGCCTTAGGGGTTTTTCAGTGGTTGATTTTGAAATTTAACATCTTTGCTTTATTATTTGGATATGTAAAGCATGCAGTTTTTGTAAGGTGCCTTGGATTCTTGGTTGATGCATGAAATAAATGAATATGTTTGGAAAATTCTCAGAATCCAGTAGGGCAGAGGTGGCTCAGGGCCTTGGAATCCACCTTAAAAAGCTGACTGACCGCACGTGTGATTGTCCAGCCTGAGTTGGTAACCAGGTCAGTTGTGCTGCACAGCCAAAGGGTGAAAGGGATCTGATGGTAGAACGATGTATTTCATTCTTAGTTGAGATGTCTTGACTGTGACCACCTGCAACTATATGTAACCTACATTTTGATTTTATGGGTTTTTTCGTAGTTGCTTGTTGCTCTTTGAAAGATTGAAATGTGAAAGGAGAATGAGGCTGCTTGGTTTCGAATGTAGAGACAGTGAGATCAGGGTGCATCTTCTATTCTTGAACTGATGCAAATATTTTCCCAATCTGTGCCTAGTAAGAGAACACATTAACAACTTGGATAACTGAAATGGTCAGGAGAGTCACCACTAGTACATCTTTCTGTCATCTTCATTGTCTCTAAATCGCAAACGGATGGGAGATGAATAGTCAAAGGAATATTATTTGGTTTCTAAATGATACAAAATAATATCAGTATACTTTAAAATACTGTGGAATGACTTACAGATATTTCTCTGAATAATTACTATATAAATATATATATATATATATTTGTGTCTGTATAGAGAAAAATACATGTGAAATATGAAATAATGTGCACAGTACACTGTGTGAATTGATTAAAGCTTTAGAATAACTACTAGTTGGGTACAAGTCAACAGATAATTCTGGTCTAAGGTTGCCATGGAAACAACCAGTGCTTGATATAATTGAGAACATCTTAAAACCTCCTGGTGTTTTGCATGCTTTTTTCCCCCTGCCATTTTGAGTTGCTTTAGACATGAATAGGTAGCATTGGTCAGAACAGAAGTAGTTAATGAGCAAAACCCAATACCCGTGTCCTGAATATTGATTTTCTTTTACTACTGGTATCTTGTGCTTCATAGTTTTTTGCATCACAAGGAGCTTGTAAGGAAGAGCAGCTCTCTGGATTCTGTGTGCTCTCTCTTTCCGGTTAGTGTGTAAGTGTGTTTGGAGATTGAAGCACTGATTTGGTATAGATTAACATACTTTATCAACTGCTGGATTAATATTAGGAGCAATATGTTTCTGAAAACTAGCTTTTCAGCATGAATGGTAAGTCTTTTCTATTACCTTTGACACTATATTTTTGTTCCGTCTTCATAATCAGGAGAAATGTACCAGGTTTCCTTTTCTTGTCTGCATAGCTGCATTGACTACTGATCTCTTTGTTTTTGTAATCGTCTCACTGTGAGTTTCTATTAAAAATTACTAATCTTAAAGGTTTTCAGGTTTTATTAAACATTTTGCTTTGCATAACTGGTATTTAGTATTTGAAATTTTATTTTAAAGCTGTCTTTTAGAAATAACTGTTAAAAATCATTAAGTAAGGCACAGAATCAGATTTGGAAAATTTTATAATTGAATGATACTGTCAGTTCATTTAATTTTCTGTGCCACTCATAATAAATTATTCTGTGTGAATTCATACAAATCAGAGAGGCCTTCTGAAATTATTATAGTCGTCACCTAAAAAATCTAAACTGGCTTTTGTTGTTTTTCATCTGAACCAGCTTATTCTTCTATGGTTTTTAGTCTTTCTAAATGATGGGATAGCAGAATAGTTGAGGTCATTCATGGAAGTAGAGGAGAGGAGTCTCATTTGAAATGAGATACTATAATAGATCTAGTAAACTTATCAGCAAGTATTTGCTTTCCAAAACCTCTATGACTATTTATTATAAGGTACTTTGAATTTAATGGAATTATGAAGTACTATATTCTTACTTGGAATATTATTGAAAGTTGTATCTAAATATATATGAACTCTGCACATTTCTTTTCTTAGAAACAGATATCCTTTGAATATTGTTTGCAAAAAAGCTCATATATGTTAGTTTTTGAAATGATGCCTTTTTGTTTCAAGCAGATAGTCTGGGGCTTTGGAAAATTACTTGAGATTATTAGAGATTGCTTGAAAAGAAAAAAACAGATAATCACGTATCTGGGGTTTGTGTGTCTGTGTGGTTTTGCTTTATCTGGCAAATTTAAAGGACCATTTTTATGAAGGTTTCACTTTTGTACATGGCATGAGATAGAGTGGGAGGAGTCATCCCACTGCCTTATCTAATATCGGCTTAAATATACTTATCTCTTACAAATGTGTTGAGGTCATCTTCCCTGGAATGGAAAGTGTGGCTGTCGTTTCCTTGGTGTACAAAGTACAATATACAAATACCCCGACTGGTACAGTTATACGACAGGGGTTCAGAATTCTGTATGTACATTGTGGAGATTTAGGTTACAGCATCATGGCTGTTGAAGCAAATCTCAGCACAAGGCTGTCCCTGGAGGAGGTGGCCCACCCCTGCCTGCAGGGGATGCTGGCAGGCGGGAGCCCGCTGGGGAGCTGCTGTGGGCTGGCAGGCTCATGGCCGGGCTGCGCTGGTGCCACAGGGACACGGCAGTGGCCCGACCTCCCCACCGATACCTGCCCCTGCTCAGCCTCTCTGGAAGATGAAGGTGAAACTACAGCCTCGCTGCGCTTCCTCGGCCTCGCCTGCCGCCTTCGCCTACTGATGGAGCGGTCTCTTGTTGGGTCAGAGAGTCTCTGCTTTTCACCAGTTACCACGCTGGGTTTTTCCATCACCTTTTTCTCCGATTCTCTTACAGTTAGCTTGCAGCTTCCACAGAAATTAAGGTTTGTGAAAGTCAGCTTAATGAATTTTGAATTTTGCTGCTTGGGTGTTTTTTGTTTGGTGGGCTTGGTTGATTTTTTTTGTATTCTGTTACAGTTGAGTCATTTGAAGGGAATCAGTTTCCTACAAACTAGGTGAAAGAGAGGTTACAGGTGTTTTGTTGGTGGTTTTGGGTTTGGTTGGGGTTTTTTGGGGGGGTGGGAGGGGGATGAGGGGGGGGTGTTGTTTTGTTTTCTTTTACCTGGGTCTTTGTTCTGCAGTTTGCACCTTGTAGATTTCATTCATCTTGACATCCAGGCTCCTGGTTCCATTAAAACCAGAAATAAATAGCTGCAACTTTTACCAAGTGTCAGTTCCCAATCAAAAGGATCTATAAATGAGAAGTCTAATTTTGACAAAGGAAGGGTGACTATCTCCTCCTCCATCAAGTGAGGATTAGATTAAGTCTTTGCTGTAAACATTTCCCCATTTAAACCACTTCTGCTTTTCAGAGCACATTTGTGGCTGTCTTCTCTGCAGCGGTGTTACATTACACCCTGTCAGTGGGTAAAATCAGGTGCTCTCCTTGTGAAAGATTGTCAAGATGCAGGTGAAACCTCGATGAAAAAGTGATATATTTTCTTCAGTTGCAAGTACAATTGACTTGTTTTTGGTGGAGCTTTCTTGGTTTGTTTTTTTTTTCCAGAAAGACTTGAAAGAAGGAAAAACTGGAGTTTTTTATTTCTTTGGTTCAGGGTATTTGTTTTGAACAATAGAACATGCTTGAACAGATACAACTGGAAGGCCAAGTAACTTTAATAGCCTCAGCTCCCAGTTCTGAAAGGTGCTACTCTGCTAGATCTTCTGTTTCACTAGGGATGGGCTTAATACTCCCAAATATTGCCAAGTACCTGATTGGGTTGGTACTTTCAGATACTGCAAATAGAGGTAATTGCTGATCCAGAATTTTACACTGTAAGACAGTAGTTACAAAATGTGTGTGGAGACAGATGGAGCAGTTTGAGGAAAAGAGTATGAGCAGTGCTGATAGACTGCTGAATTATTGTCCAGCTTTGGGTGCTGTAGAGAATAGGAGTGTTTCAGGAGTGAGGGTGAAGGGAGATAGTGTAAATACCTTAGTTATATGCGTTGGGAGCATCTTTTAAAGGCACAAGACAACAAATAGCAACTAATTATTCCCACTTTTGAAAAGACTATGGAAAATGGAAGGATGCCATGAAATTTCCAGGTGCCAGAATGATACATCTTCCTATGTGCATCTCATGGGACTAATGGTTTCTTCCTTTGAAAAATTCCCCAATGTTACCTGTTACTCTCTGACACTGAACTAGGATAATTTCTTAGGTGTTGAACTGGCTTCATGTTTTGTTCTGATTCTTGTACGAAATATTTGAGAAAAGAAGAGGCAGCAGAAGAGGTGCTGCATTGACATAGTTCTTAAAATCCATCCATACAGTGAGCATTCCCTCAGGGTGCTTTGTTTGGAGTGGAAGCAAAAAATGAGCTTCGTAAAATTGGGGTTTCTTCCAAAGGAAAGGGTATTTGATATGTTGTAATCTTGCATCTCGTGAACTGTGACTTACTCTAGTCCCTGTTATTATATTTCTTACATATATTTTGTTACCAGAAAGATTTTCTTCTTTCCTTGTTTTTTAGTTTACGACTCAAATTGTTTATATAACTGTTTGTTGCTGGTTCCTCTGAAAGTTGCTGCTGGTAGTACTGTGGCAGGCCAAAGTTCGCAACAGGATTTTCACAGCTTTAATTGTTGAGGTTCTTATGGACAGTTTTGTAACTTGAATGTTTTTGGTGTTTTCCTTTATTCATTCTAGTTGCTGACAGATAGTCCAGTCCATTAAGAATTCATGTGGTTTCTTTTTTATTTAAAATTTTTTGCAGGGTTTGCAGCTGAATTCTGTGCCTGCCTTTTGTCCACATAAGCAATGACTTTAACTAGTTTCTCTCTAAAGTCCCATTCTTTATCAGAAGGGATAGTAATCACTCTTACCTACTTTTTGCCTGCCCTAATCCTGAGGCAAACAAATACTTGTTGTTCACTCGATGTGTTGAATTGTGAAATGTGTTTATTTACATAAGACTTCCGTATTCAGGAAGTCAGTCTCTGCTATTTAAGGTTATAAATGAACTTCTCCTACTTGGCTCGTTACTGCAGGCAACCCTTTCTGGTAAATATTAGAGAGTGCATTCTGCAGGAGATATGTCAGTATAGCCATGTGTCAGAAGCTCAAATCTTGCAAAGAGATGAACAGTTATTTTGCTGATTTACCCTGGCAGCTGTGAAGATTTGTCTTATTGATTCCAGCACATGTATTGTGTGGTTTTGGAATGGTATTTGTGTAGTTTTGTTAATGCTGGGGCTGGGACAAAGTAGCTTTGTGGGAAGTGGACTTAGATATGAGTGCAGTTAAACCAAGATTCACGTATCTGGTGTTATTTTGATGCCTTGTATAAAATAGTTGAAAAAAGAAAAAGCAACGCAAGTTGCTCTTTTCGAGTAACTTGTAAAATGCATCCATATGGTGAACAGCCCCTGCAGTTTTTTAGTTTGCAGGATAAAGAAGAAACGAGTTTAGTAAAACTTGGATTACTTCTAAAGAAAAGGGTATTTGTGCATGAGTGTATCCAGTATTATGAGAGGTTGCCTGTTTGCAGGGAATTTTATTAGTCAGTGTGTACATCAGATCAACTACCTGCAGATTTGTTTACTGTTTCTAATAATCTAACCATAAAACATACTGTCAGTGATAGCTGCCCAGCAATATGTTGTCTTCTTTAGTCACTGAATTTTTACAAAGAGGGAAGGTGGGGCAATAATATAGAGAAGAAGGTTGGTGCTAGGCAGTTACCTAGTGCCTCACAGTGCAGAGGGGTGGCCAGCTGAACTAGAGGAAATCTGCAGCAGATGCTGTAAACATTTTGCTTGGTACATGGTTTGGACTGTGAAAGGAAAATCTAATTATTTTGTATGTTTGTATTTAACTACTAGAATTTGCTAATCACCTTTGCTCAAGAATGTGATACATTTATAAGATATTTTATAGTAGTGCTCTAGAAAATTTTGTTCTTGGAACTCATTCCTAAAAATGTTTTGTTTTTGTTTTTATTTTCACATGGTAACCATGGAGATATATGCACTGCAGCAACAGAAGTGTTTGAGTTTTCACAATTTTCACACAGTTTTTAATTTCTTTGTAAAGTAATACCCATTAAATGTCACACAGGAAGGTGATCTTTTACACTATAGATCCTGTGGTAGTTGCAACCTTTTAGATTACTTGCTGGATAAAGTTCCACTAGAACTATAGAGGGTGGTAATTAAGCTTAAATCCTACTTGTTCACAAAGCACATCAGTGCATGATAATTGAGGATTTTACATGTTAACACTTCTTCACATAACCTTTTATGTATGAATTAATTTTATATGTAGGGAGTGTTAAGTACTGCATTTGAAAGTAATTGTATTAAACTTGTAAGTATTAATTTAAAATTTTAAGTTAATAGAATTAAGTTATCTAATAGAATAATTGAAGATTAATAACTTAACATTAGAATTATTGCTTAGAAACATTTTCAGTAGTCCAGTGCTGTACTTTGATGGTCATGTTACACTAGCACAAACCAGCACTCCTTCAGAAAAGGAGCAGTTCTATCTGCCCCACATATTTGCCCATTTCCACCCCACCTGTTCCCTCCCTCACCCCAGGAGGGGCAGTCATCTGACGAAACAAAGTGGGAACTGCTTTGAATTAAAATCACCTTCCCTTGTCTTCCCTTGCCTTCTGTCCATTACTTTTTAATCTGACCTAATTCCGTGACCTGGCTTGGCAGTCAGCCACAAAGATGCTTTTGCTCTTTCAAGGAAGGTCATGATAGAGAGGCAGTGACTGTGAAAGGACAGGACTGGGGTTTTCTATTTATACCAGCCCATCCTGAACTGCAGCCTAACAAACCAAACTGCTGTTTCTTGGACTTCTGAGCCCCAAAGCATGTGGATTGTTGCAGAAGAGGAAGCAGATTTACAAATGTGTCATCTCTGGCAGTCTGGAATAATTCCTTTCAATGAACACTTCAAGGGCAGGAAGAAGGTGTGAGAGAGACTCCTTTCCTTAGGCCAAAGCTTAGTTTTAACATATTCCAGAACTAACTGGATGCCAGTTCTAACTGGTCATTTTAGAGAACTGGAACAAAAAAAACAACTCTAACTAATCAGCAAAAGTTTGCTAATAATGCTTTAATTTGAAAGGAGAGCTGCTTGGGCAAGAAAGAGAGGTGCCACTCTGAAGGACCAAAAGACCCAAAGGTATGGAACAGCTCTCACCCACTGGGAATCTGCAAGTGACTTTAGGTCATGTCCCGTGCTTGGCTGTTCAGGTGAAGCTATTCTGCTTGTCTGTATTGAGGAAGTCTTGCATATAATTGATAATTTAGGATTTTAATAATAAATCCCAGCTTGATTCATAGGTTTTGGGTGTTTGTTTTGGGTTTTTTGGCAGAGAGGAAGAGAAGCTTTGGGTGTAACTGCAAAACGTAGGATTTTTCTGTGTTTGTATTGAGGGAGGAGTTGCTTTTTTAATAACATATTAATTTATAAACTTTGCTGAGCATTGGGTCTGGATTCTCTTTTTAGATTAAGAAGGCAGTTTTTATCTAATTTTTTGGAAGAAAATGATTGAATTGGGACATATAACCATGTACAGCTCTGCTGAGCAGAGCTAGTACAAGACTTGATTGTGTTTGTGACTGAATACATTTACACTATACATTTGGGGTTTTTTAAACACAATTTCAGGGATTCCCATTTTAAGTGACTTGATGTTAGTTGGGTTTGGTCCTCTCTCCCCATAGTGGTCTCTGTTAGGTTGCATTAGCAGAGTTCACTGCCTCTGTTTGGACTAGTACTTTATGATTTAAGAAAAAGGGTAAGGGGGAAAACTTGAAAATTGGATTTGGAAGTAAAATTGATTTTATGATCTCTAATAAAAATAGAAAAAGGAAGAAGAAAGTCAGTCTGACTGTGGCAGTTGCGTGCAATAGAGTATCTACTGCTCAGAATTCAACAAAGAGGTGTTATCTCTGATAGCTGAAAACCAAGCTCCTGTTTAGGTTTGTCTAAATCTGTCACATCTCTTATGCGGGCTGTTGCTGTCTAGCCAGCCAAGTAAAGAAGTGAAATTTAAATAAGACTTCGGCTTTGTTTAATTATGGCTTAAAGTTATAGCCTGTAGTGCTGAAAACTGAAGAAAAAAAATGAAGAAAAACTGGGCTCTTTGTGGAGCTCTTAACTGTTGCAAATTCACTTTTATAAGAGTGGTGAAATACTGTCTAGCTCAAGACTTCAAAATCCTGGATAAGGTTAAAATCAGATTTTGCCTGCATTATAAATTTTGAGTTGTAATGCATGAGAACAATTTGTATTTTACAATTGCTGCACATCTCA
>NW_010317136.1:25920-34899 GCF_000700745.2 Antrostomus carolinensis | reverse complement strand
CAAAAAAAAAAAAAAAATCAGATTCTAGTGCTCTCTTCTAGCCTTTAGTCACTGCAACTGTAAATTCTCTTAATTTACTGGTTATCCTGTTCCTCGGCCTTTTTCTCCATGGTTTTTCCACCACAGAGTCCTTCTATTCTCTGTTTCTTACCCCTCCTTCCCAGTATTCCACAGAAGCGGTTACAGTGTGCAGTTAGATTAATTAATCACTCTTGCATTTTAATAGCAAACTTGTATGCAGTTAATATTTCTTAATTGATTCTTCACTTACTAAGAACTTTTAGGTTTTGTATTCCAGCAAATGAGCTCTTTCAGAACTTCTCTGTATGTTTTGGGGTTTTGTTTTTTGTTTGGTTGGTTTTTGTTTGTTTGTTTTTAACTGAAGGTTCTTATCCATTGCAGCTGGGTAAGTTAGTTTACTCTGCATCACTGGTTTTTAAGATGATTAATGTTTAAACAGAAATAAAAGATCAAAACCTTGCTCTGAAAGTAAAAAAAAAAAAGATAAATGAGATACTAAATTAATGCAGGGTCTCTTATTCTAGGCTTTGTGACTTTGCATCTCTTAGAGCTGAAACAAGACAAAATTCTTGCTGGTTGTTTTTTCACAGTAAGTGTGCCTCACCGCAATGTTAAGACAAGATGACTTGCCCTACACCAGGCTTATATCACAGTGGACTTTTTTTCCCCACCGTGTTCATATTGTGAGAAACAAAGTGTTTTGTTCTTGTTGAGGGTCTGTTTTAATGATACTGTTTTAGTTTGGTTTTTGAAGAGTTTCCCAGCTATTAAAATGTTAACCGGTGCTCATGCTACTTCCTCTGAGTGTATTAGCACTTAGTTGTGTTTATTTTCAAAGACTTGCCAGGGTAGAAAAGTCTTGCTGTAAGCCTTGTGATATTTCCTGCTAATCGAAAGAGAAATTTAAAGATATTTGAGACAACAGGTTAATGGTATAAGACTGGGACTTAGAACTTGAATTATACACTTCTCGCTTCTGAAATGTGGTACCACAACCGCAGGATTCACTGAGACATCTGTATACATCATGATAATGTTTAAGGCTATAAACATTGTTTTTATAAAAATGGAATATACATATATACTTACCAGAATCTCTGCATGCATTTTTATTTTTCCATTAAATGAAATTTGGAGATTTAATCAAATAGCCCATTTAATTACAGACTTCAAGTGATTATATTACAGTTTTGGAACAGAAATTGAATTGTATTTTGATAAAGGGCATTTTAAATACCAAGCAGAGATTGGCATTTAGCACAGCAGATGGGGGTTTGTAGTGGTGCCCAGTGTTTAGTCTTAATCAGTTTAGTTCTTGCATTCTTGCCATGAATCCTGTCCAAATACTTACTTCCCTGCCTGTCCCCAAAAAAATTTCTACCTTGCTGGCTCTTGTGGGAGATGTGCTTGAGAATAACAAATACAGTACACGTGGGAGGTGGGAGAAAGGCAAAGTCATTCATGGTAACTCTTCAGGACTCCTCCATCCACAGATGGAGCCTCTCCCTCTCCTGTCACTGCACCCCTGCAGCTGAGAGATCCTAAACATTTTAATTTTTTTCAGGAGCTCTCCTGTGATTCACTTGTTCTTAAACTGTGTTTTAGGCCAGAGTGCTCTTTATAGTGCTCATGCACCATTTTTTTTTAACCATTTTTTAATGTTTGGTAACTTTTCATACAGAAGTTAATTGAGAAAACAAACAAAAATATTGTGCATTGTGTGAATATACTGTTAGATAACAAATTACTGTTTGGGAGTGGATTTGGGGTATTTTTGGTTTTGTGTGTGATAGTGTGTTTTACTTTGGGTTTTGGTTTTTGTTTTGGGTTTTTTGTTTGTGATTTTTGTTGGGTTGGTTTTTTTTTTAATACCTCCTTGTATGCCAGTATTACCTAGGAACTTCTTCATCTTGAGTTCTACTTCCCTTAGAAATCTCTTCTGGCAGACTTCCCGGCTTATCACCAATGCTCCCTTGGTTCTGAGCGCAGCTCTCCCCAGGCCCATTCTCGTGCCATCTGTGATTATGCAGGGTGCTAGCTGTCTGTGCACCTGTAACATTTCTTCTGACCAGGATTTGAACTGAAGCAGACAGAAATTATAAAATTGCTTCAGTTCTTTCAGTTGTAACTCCTTGGCCATTACCCCATTTCTTACTACCTTTTTCTGAATATCCCCAGATTTCCCACTATATGCTTTGGGTGTTTGCTTTGCACAGAACTTGCTTTTCCTGACAAGGATTGCTCCTGCTGGTCATGAAGAGCCAGGTCTGCACCGTGTGTTTGTGCTTACCTAATCTCTAGACTCCTTGTGCATCCTCTCCAGTTCCAGCTGGTGTCCCTCCCAGTGCTTCCAGTTGTTTTGACCACTGCTGTGTCCCTCAGCCAGTGCTGTTACTCGTGCTTTGCCCTCCTCTTCCAGCACCTCCCTTTCTTGAGCAGCAGCTTTTCCTCCTTTCATTTCAACCTCCTTTGCTCCAACTTCTGCTGTAGCAATGAAACCAGTCTGAATAGGGTCTGTTTGCTGGTCTTTGCGTACACTCCTTGTATCCTCATCTTCACTTTGCTCAGCCATATGTGAGTGATCCTTGCTCTTCAGTGTTTATGGGACCCTGTATGTCAACATCTCTTTCCTGAGCTCTTTTTTTATGACAATTTTACAAAATTAAATCATACTTGTATGGCCTCTGTACAAGATTCCCATATGCATTCCAGTTTGCATACAGCAACTTCAGCTGTGCACTTCAGACTTCTCAAGGGGTTTTGTTGCTGTTGTTGGTTAATTTGATTGTGAATTTTTTTTTTGAGACTGCTTGCCATTTCTGTGATATCCACCACATGCCATGCAATTCACTTGTGCTGTCTTTTGGAACAAAGTGCTAAGTAGTGGGAAGATCACCCAGTTGCAGGTTTTATTGTGATCCAGCGTTCTGCAATGAAGATAGATACACTTTTGTTAGCAGCAGTTCGTTGGATGTGTGTGTCTTGGAATAGACTAATTATTAAAGATGCCAACTTGATCACCTGAAGTTTTGTAAGCTGTGCTTATTTCTGTGATGCATCATCTTTTTTTCATACTGAATTTAGCTGCTTTGGTTTTTTTCTCTTTGCTTAAACATTCTGTGATGTAGCATGAGTCATTCTGTCTGTGTGGGAAAGGGCTGGTTTATTACAGGGTCCATTCTTGAGTAGGGAGGGGAAAGGGTGGAATGTATTTGTTTTCTCTATGTGTTTGTTGTGGAAATGCATAAAACTTTTTTTTTTTCTTCTCTTTCTTTCCTCTCTTCATCATCTCATCTGTGTGGGTGAATGTTCCTGCAAACCCTTGGGGAACCTATAGAGACTTTTGGTATGCTCATTCCTTCATTAGTGCCCAAAGTCATAGATGCTTGGAACAGTTTAAAGACTAGAAAAGCAAACAAGAGTCAGATCGTAACAATGTAAAGTGGCTAAAAATGTGCACTCGAGGAAAACTTGTAAGCCATCATCTAACAAACCTATTTGTTTGCATCATCACAGTAATACCAGTAGCCACTAATATCCAGTTGGCATAAATTTTGATTCTGTGCTTGAAAAGTAGAAATGAAATGTGTTCTCCTGTAGCAAGAACTAACATCTTGTGATTGAGGTACAACTTTCAAAAATACCTATCCTGTTTCAAATTCTTAAGTCCTGTTTCAGAAGTGACTGAAGTGTACGCACTTAAATTGCCTAAATTCTATTTGAAATCACCTGCTGTTTTTTTGTGGTGTAGGAGCCCAGGTGACCTCTGAAAATGGAAACCAGGCACGATTTGACCTGCTTTCTCATTAGGAAGAAAATGTAATTCTAATAAAACACACCACAGAATATGAAATAGTTTTTTAAAGATAGCGGCGGTTTTAAGATAAATGAGTGCCGTTAGATAGCTTTATTTTGAAAATACATGTTCAATGCAACTTTCCAAGAAAAGAGAGTGAAAGTAGAATAAGGTAGAAGTTTTGTTGAAAGAGAGCTTGTGGCTTATTGATATTCTAGAAATGAGAGATTTTTCTCATGCCTCCACAATTTTAATATTTCCAGTTGGATTGCATTCTTTTCATAACCAGCATTCTTTATTCCATAAGTAGAACAGAAACAAAGATGACTACATGCAAATGTCATTGTGTGTTTTTATAAATACAGAATAGTTCTATTTCAGTGCAAAATATGTGGAAACTTAAAATACTTATATGAACACTGGAGATAGCATGAGGGATATTTAAGACATATGTACTGTAATAACATGAGAAAAATTAGTCTGACTTTTTCCTGTTTTGGTTGTGCTGTGGAGTGTTAACGGTCATTTCTAAGTTACAGCCGCTTAAGTTTGAAAGCTCAGCTTTTTGCTAATCTTAATGATCGTCCTAGGTTTTTTCTTGTCATTAAGAGAAAATAATGTTCATGCTACATTGACATAAACTGATGTTTTAAAAACCAGTAATCACTATATCAAGTCATCTCTGCTCTCCTAATGGAAGAAGGATCATCAGGCATGAATTTGGACATTGTTAGCTTTCCTTTTTTTTGTGTTGAGAAATTATTTCATGCCACAGGAAATCCTGTTCTTTTCTCAAATTAGGATCATTAAAAGTCATTCCATGAGTAACCCCCATAATTTAAAAACAATGGAAATATTTTCCCCACACAGGATAAATGTGTCAAACTTTTTACTGATTATCCACTAAAATATTTTTAACTCTCAGTGAGTTTTAATGCCAACTTAAAATAGTTGTTTTGATATAAATTCTTACTCTGCTTAACCATAAGTTTAGGGTAATAAATACGTTCCTCCTCACTGATATTGCTTGTTTCTCGTAAAATAAAATTTCTGAGTGGATATCATGCTTTAAACACTTTTCTAACGTTGAGCTCTGCCAGAACTTTGGACATTTTTTCTGAAATTTCCGTTATATTGATGCTGCTCCAACAGAGCCAGTGACAGTGGGAGCCATGAACCTCCCTTGAGTATTTTGTAATAGTTTAATCCCATAGCATACTTGAGAGGGAGAAAAGAAGGAAAACAAACAAATTCATAACAAGCCTTCTCCAGGACTGCCGTTGGTTTTAATGCTGCTGTAAGGGTACCAGTTAATAGAAGAGTGATAAGAAAATTTTTGAAAAGTCCTCTATGTAGACACTAGTATTCTCTGAAAAGTACAGAAAGGTTTTGATTCATCAGATGGTTGTTTACAACCCCTTAAAAACATAATTTTTATGACCATCAGAAGGTAAAATACAGTTGCTAAAACATGTATTTCTAGATATTGACCAGAATAATCTTGGCACGTTGCTGAGTATTTTTAGAAATTGCTCGTGGCAGAACGTCAAAGTACAGAAAATCCACTATTATTAACATTGTATTATGTGAAATGATTCAGAGAACACAAAAACAATATGATATTTTGTTCTTGAATCTGTGACTCTCTCAGAGCCACAGCAATGTCTGAAAAACCTCTCATTTATGACTGTGTATTAAGTAATCTGCATTGATCTGGCTGATAATTGATACTCAAAAAATAGAACAGCTGAAAGATGATCTGAACAAGATATGTTGGTGCACATTTTAAACAGTCATCCAGAAGTTTGCTATCATTCAGGTCTTTCAACTTCAATGGAAAAATCAATATTAAAAATACATATTCTCTGACTGTGGGCATGCCTAATGTGCGGTGTTGTAGCCCTGTGCTTTGTCTTTGCTTGCAGTAGTGCTGTCATTTGGTACTTGAGCTTGCAAACAGCCTTTAAATAAAGGTGATGGAGGGAAAAAGCAATGAGATTGACATTACACTCAATCACTTGAAAGAAAATGTAACTTTTATTTAACAAAAATAGATAAAAAGTCTGTCTCTGTGGAATGGGTATTTATAAATGTCAAATGTTTGTGGTTTTTTCCCAGTTGCATTAAGAACATCTTACATCACCTTAAAGCCTGCTTGCATATACAGTATGTGAGTTGTTAGAGCTGATGTAGTTTAAGTGATTTGTGTAGAATGATGTAGTTACTCCAGAAAGCTTAGAGGTCACCTGGAGATATTGTAGAAGTTAGAGGGATCGGTGCTTGCTTTCATACATGGTGAAAATAGTGTGTTACAAGTTGAAGAAAGAAGTTGATTATGAAGTTTATGTATTTTGTTAACAAAGCATCTCCGTTGCATCCATGATAAATTACATTAATTAAAATGTACTTCTTTTGTGTGTTTTCAGTGAAAGAGTTCCTAGCCAAAGCCAAAGAAGACTTTTTAAGAAAATGGGAAAACCCCCCACAGGTATCAGTCATTGAAGCATTCAATAATTTTCTCTGTTGTGTTTTTTTTGACAATTTTATCAGTGTGTTATCAGTCTGTAATGAGCAGCACAGGAAACAGAAAAAAAGTTTAATGCAATTTTTAAGGGCGTTTCCATTTTTAATGTCAGTTTTGTCATTTAAGTTAATCAGCAAAGACTCTTGGGTCTTCTCCGGATTTGAGTTGATGAAATGATTATACTGAACAACAGCTTTCTCTTACCAAGAATGATGTTCACCATCAACATGACAAGACTCCAAATCTGTTGGCATGTTCTACCAGGCTTTTTATAACACTAAGCATTGGCATATCTGTAATTTACCCTGTTAATAATTTCCCCTATTGTATTAAGGGGAATTAAGGGTATTAAGTCTACAGCGTGGGGATTTGGGACAGGTTAAGGAGCTTGTTGGATAAAAATCTTCTAGAAGTTGAATTTGGGGGTTTGGGTTTTTGGGGAAGGGTCATTGTTGTCTTCAAAGCAGCACGTGAAATGCTATGGTAGTGAATATCTGAGAAAATTTACTTAGCTATATGATCTCCAGACACTTCTCATGTAGAACTGTCTCTTGAGCTTGGGGTTTTTTGCATGTTCTGATATTCTTGTTTGTGAAACGAGAGGGGGTTATTTGTCTGCATGTTAAATTTATTATCTGTTTACTGCTAAATGTTTCTTAGCAAGCACGTGTCATTAGTATGGACAAATTATAGAAATGTTAATACAATTCAGTTAAGTCTTTGTCTATTTCAATGAGTGCAGTGTAAAATGTCTTATTAAAATTTGTCAGGCATGAAATTATAACAAAAGTATAGTTGGCTATAGTTGTGTTTGATAAATGTAATTTTAGCCCATTTTCTTTCATAAATTAATTTAATTCTTACAGTTAAAATTGTCTTTGGGTATTACATTGTAAATAATGTCATTATATCCTTCTATATGTAGAATACTGCTGGCCTAGATGATTTTGAGAGGCAAAAAACCCTTGGAACAGGATCATTTGGGAGAGTTATGATGGTGAAACATAAATCTACAGAACAGTATTATGCTATGAAGATACTGGACAAACAGAAGGTTTGTGTAATTTATAGTGGTTTTTTGTGGTACAAAAGGGTTTGATGTAGACAAAGATCTGGTAACTGTGGCTAAACTGTGTTGCACTTACTGTGCTTTTGCTTATCACACTTGGATACTGATGATACTTTAAACGCTTCACTTTCTTTTTCTAGCCATCAGATTTAGTTGTTGGGATTGTGTAGAATTCTTACAACAGCCAATAACATTAATGGCAGGCTAAAGAGGCTCTAAGTGGTGTCTAAGACATTAATAAAATGTTATCAGTTAAATTCTTTGCTTAGCTTTTGTAAGGTGGTGTATATATTCTTCAGCGAAAGCAAAATGTAGTGCTGTCATTAAAATAAATAAATAAATGCACTTTTTCAGGGTAGATCAAAATTCTGGAAGACTCTTTGGATCAGAAATTCTCAAAATTTTCAGTTGTGAACCATAATTTAACAAATTGTTTGCACAAATAATTTCTTTTCCATTCTTGATCCCATGAGGTATTACTTTTTGTATGCATAATTATGTAATAATTGTGTTGCATCTCTAGAAGCTACATAGATAGAACAGTAATCTCTCTTTCAGAACAGCTGTCACACAACAGACATTTTCTGTTTTAAAATTTAAATGCTTCAGCCTGAATCTGTATTATTATTCCTGCCTGAAATTTTTTAATAGTTTATTACTCTTAGATTAAGCAAGCAGTGTCATTTGATAAAGTTTCAATGTTAAATAAAATAAAATTCCAGAATGAGAATAAGTATTCTTAAGAAATTTATAAATACAATTGGTTTTCAATGGTTTTGACAGGTTTTTCAGAAGTACGTTATTTAGATTGGTAGATTCTAAGGTCCTCAATATAAGAGTCCTTCTTACTTTGTTCCTATACATAAGTTTGCTGATATATAACAAAAGTCATATTAAGAAAATATTAATCTGGCAAAGAGAACTTGATAATCAGCAAATGACAAAATAAAAGTCAGCATTGCCTTAATGTGGACTCTTGCACTTAGGCATTATTACATTCCTGAGTACTTTTATATAATGGAACTATGGCAGTGATACAATCAAAACATTTTCCCTGAGTTGCAGTTCTAGTATTCTTTACATGTGAGTTGGGGTCTTGGACCTTGAATAATGTGTCATTTAATTAAAGACCATTTTATAATGGTCACACAAGAAGAAACTAAAGTAAACTTATATTTTAATGTCAATTCTGGAAATTTTTTTTCTTGGAAAAGGTAAATTTTTTTTTTCCAACTTCTACTCCTATAACAGTTTTCTAAGTTTTATTTTAAAAAAATATCCAATCTAATTAAAAAGACATGCCAACATAATAAGACTGAAAGACAGTCCAGACCATTTCCACTCACATCACCCGTTATTACCTCAGTATGGCTGGTGGATGGCTGAGGAAAGCGTTACTGTAACACAAGGCATGGTGGACATTCTGCTGCTACACAGAGAGCCCATTATCAAATTTCAGATTTTCAACTGTTTTCTTCGAACCCTTTTTCGTGAATGTCTGAGCCCATGTCATTGGAACAATTCAGGAGATTACATTACTTCAGAAAACTCCCATAAAAATAGTCTGAG
>NW_010317136.1:0-25897 GCF_000700745.2 Antrostomus carolinensis | reverse complement strand
GGGGGAAGTTAATTAAAGTCATTGCTACCTCTAAGTCCAAAATAGATTGGAAAGCTAGAGCTATAAAATTATCTGGTAAAAGCAAAAATTCACATTTAACGATTGCAGTGAATTTGCAGTAAAAGATTCATGGGATTAAAGATGCTTGCAGCCAGCTATCAGTCTTCTGTTAGGAAATTAGATGTCTATAATCTTTGTCTATAATCAGAATTCTGAAGTGTTGCTTTATGAAATACATGCATTTTCAACTCAACTTAGTTAGCATATATAATGTGTTTGTATTCTATTAGAAATATTAGTGCTATACTAGTAACTTCTATTAATTGATAAAAAATAGGAGATAGTTTAGGGAGAATGCATTTCTATCACTGTACAGTATAAAAAACATAAAAGTGTATGACATTAGACAATGTGCAGCCTGCTTATAATTTTTCATTTACATTTTATATGAAACAAGACGAAGTATATTGTGTGTCCCTCTGTTATCCAGTCTTATGTTTGATTCATCAGGATATGATAAAAAAATGTAATAGACGTTGATGTAGCCAGTAGTTTTGTGTGGAGGGTTGCTACCCCTTTATTTGTCTGCCTTGATTTAGGGAGGCTGCAACATAATGTTGCTTGGCTAGTTTCATTATGGCATTGTGTTTGGAAAGAAAATATTGTTAACAAAAGCTCAGATGTAAACAAGCTGTTGCAGAATCTGCTGTTACCAGATACTGTTTGATCCACAGAAAACTGTCATTGGACATGCCCAGAGTTTAAATGTGAGCAAAGTCGTGTTATCTGAGGCTCCAGTTTGATATTACCAAGTGTTAAAGAGCAGCTTCAGCCTGTGGGATTGCTGCCATCACCCTCCAGTATCTAACCAGCAGAAGATGCAGGAAGGGTGGTTAAAGTCTTGTCTAGCGTTGCAGCTGAACACTTCACAGTATCAAACTAAAACCTTAGTTTGCTTTGATGGCCAAGATAATTCCAGTACTTCAGCTTTTTAAGGATGAAGGCAACGCTTCCCACAAATGAGCTTTCAGCATAATTTTTACTTGATCCCTGAAGATCTGTGACTCAAAAGAGATTTAATATTTTTTAACTCAGTATTTTTTTTTGTACAACTACTACTTCAAAACAGTAGGTTTTTTATAGATACTACTGTATGCGTCTAAAAGTTAAATTTAAACACAGTTTCAATCAGGTTTGGAATATCTTGCTTACCTGTATTTATAGCAGTTAAATATGATTTCCAAACATGTAAAAACAGACTTGTTTTGATCACTTGTACATTTTCTCCTTGTTTCCTATGAGGGGGAGGAGAAATAAACTTTACTTGGAAATCATACCATTCTCAAAATAAGATGTAGATAAACTGTGCAACAGGAATTAAGTACAATGGAAGGAGTGATATGCAGTGTTGGGGTTTAACACAAGGAAACCAATTGTTAATGACTGAGAAAGTGCAATGATCAGAAATCTACCACTTGCTGCCTTGTTAGCAACTTAACATTATAATGGATTCTAAGAAGGTACCATTTATTTTTTTTTAATACTTTTGCTAAGTGGTTTGCTAAGCAGAAGAGCTAAAATCATTCAAAGGTCTGGCAGAAGCAACTGTTATTTATAAGAATGGAAATTTTGAATTTGGATTCTTCTTAGTCTTCTGCTTACTATACATGAGATATATAAGTCAGTCAGTTTACCCCTGTTCACACATAACAAAATTCCTAATTAAATGTTTCTGACACAATTTCCTGTCTTTCTTAGCCAAGGGTCCAAAGCTCAGATGGATTTTATTGAATTGTCGTCTTGCTGCAGAAGTATCTCCATTACAAATGCAAGCAATTATTAAGAAAATGTAGAGATTTTTCCTTGCTGATTCCTATACACAGCGTGTAGTAAGAAACACTATCTCTAGAATTAGCTGCAAACTCTGTTGCATGAGTATTAGTCTTTAAAATGTCATTAGACTTAGTCCTTTTCTCGGCACTGTTATTGTACTAGTAATGCATAAGGTTTTTTATTACCTGTAATGTTACAAGCTTGCTTTCAAATAAAAGTTTTACACTGACAAAATTATCAACAGCTATGAAATGTCATACTTAAATTGAAGATAGTTTTTTCTCTCCTAGGTCGTCAAACTGAAGCAAATAGAACACACACTGAATGAGAAGAGAATATTGCAAGCGGTGAACTTTCCTTTCCTTGTAAAACTGGAGTATTCTTTTAAGGTAATCATTATTTGGAAACTAGTTGTTTGAGTTTCAGGGAAGTGCATGCTCAAATTTTAGATATTAAAGCATTTAACTTTTATATTACAATAGTTTTAAATACTTTAGTTTTCAAAGATGCCCTTTCACTTTGCCCTTTTACCAGGTCTTGAGCAGTAGTTCCTGCTCTTATGTGCACACTTGTACACACTTCAGTTCACTAGATGATTGAAAGGATATCTCCAAATAAATTTTAAAAAATTAAATTAAATTAAACTCTTAAAGATTTCCATTCTTTCGGAGGGAAGCTAGCTTTTGTACAGCACGGAGCTTTTAGGCATCATTCTGTCGTTGATAGAAACCAAAGGATGTATTTCTGTACCAGTATACCGAACAGTAAATTTGTAGTTGTTCTGCAGATTTTTTGCTTGAGATTTACACCTGAGACAGATCTTAGTGACAGTCTTAACCATGAAGGAAGGAACTTTGAGATTAACTTCTCATTTCATGACAGTATGGTCTAGTCAGTCTGTAAAGAAATGGAATTTCCTCCTTCCCCCTCCCCCCTTTTTTTAAATACCATTTAAAATGAACAAACATGTTCTACCTAGAATACCTTAAGCTGTCTGTCAATTCTGAACTTTTAAGAGTGTTTAACTTTTAAGTTCTTGTCTTGCAGTAGGCATCTTACCCTCTGTTCCTGCAGGTCACCTACACACCATTCTGTGTCAGGAACTCACTAATTACTTTAAAATAGATTTTTTGGGATGTATGATGCTCCTTTTGTCATCTGCATCTGCACTTTTTCAGTAATTTTTACCTGTGTTGCTTTATATTTGTTAAGGTCACAATTGACCACAATTTTTCATTTTCATTCTTTAATAAAATACACTGTACCTAGGAATTATAGAGACTATAGCATGCCTAAGATGTATTTGTGTGTGTTTACTTGCTTCCTTAGGACAATTCTAATTTATACATGGTAATGGAGTATGTTCCTGGTGGTGAAATGTTTTCACATCTAAGAAGAATTGGAAGGTTCAGGTAAAGTATTAATGACATTATTCCTTTAAAAAGACTTACGTTGCTAATTTGGAAAGAGAGTTTCATAAAATCTGTTACTATTGATAAAGGGGTAAGTACATTTCATTTACCCCTCTTTCAGTGGACTTAAACTAGTCAAGTAATGAAAAACTTGTAATTATTTCTTATTTCCCACTTAGTGCAGGCATTCATGATTCATGCACCATAGAATCTTGGAATTCCTGTGCATATTGTCACTTGAATTTATGATAGTTTCTAAAAGTAAAATTTAAAGTCTAAGCTCTGTATTGTGGGATACGTTCATCTTGATTTGCATGTGTATTTTAACTGCAAAACTGAAATTAAATTTAGGGAATGAGTGTATCAATTCTAAAATGCTGTTTGCATGGGAGTTTTTGTTTAGTTTTTGGTTTGGTTTGGTTTGTTTTTCTTGTTACACAGTAAAAGAACCAGTTAAAAGATTTGTCTATCCCTGGCAGTTACATGGTTGTTTCAGTATCTTAGCATAGTGTTGGGGTACTTAATATTCTTTTAATTCTTCACAGTGAACCACATGCACGGTTTTATGCAGCTCAGATAGTGCTAACATTTGAGTACCTCCATTCATTAGACCTCATCTACAGAGATCTAAAGCCTGAAAATCTTTTAATCGATCAGCAAGGATACATCCAGGTATGATAATCTTTATATATTTAGGGAGTGGAGTCTTGTCTTACAGTGTATGGTTAGGTAATTCTCACAAATGTGTTTAGAATAAATGGTCTGCAGCTGGTTGGCATGTTAGCATGTATTCAGGGAGCATTAAAATACCCTGCTGCTTAGTAATGGTTAAAACCATTGGATTGTACTTCTTCTGACTAAAATTAAGTATGCACAATGAAGCTGTCGGCAGTTGAGCGAGTTGTCAAGATTTCCCTTGGGGTCTGTGGTGAGAAGGGGGTGATTACATGGCTCTGTTCATCTGACCTATTTTATACGTCTGCCCTAGAACAAGATGAAAGGTGCCCTAAAATGTCTGGTTCTCTGTGTTGTCTCTCTAAGTAGTTTGGGATAACCAGCTTAGATGTCAACATGGACAGTATACTTAATTTCAGTCAGATGAATCCCACCCTTGGGAGAGTCCTAACCTACTCAGGACCTCTGGAGTAAGAGCTGAGTTGAGATCAGATCAGAATTGCAGTGCTGCAAATGACAACTTTGGTTTTACAACAGCCTCTCTTGGCACCTTCTCATCTTCCTTTTAGCTCTTATGTTTTTGACCTAAATGGCAAATGGGAAGGTGCAACAAGCACTCTGCAATGCTTTGCAGTCCTTAAACTGTAGAAGCTTTTCTTTCCTCATGGCATCACCTTTTGCCGCAGCAGAATCTTAACAGGAAAATACATAATAAAAATGTTTTGAGAGAAATGCAAAGGATTCATATCTTATGTTGTTTATAAATGTAAAATAATTTTGCATGGAGAATAAAATTATGCTGCAGGGAGAGGAGAAATACAACTTCTATTAATGTGGTTGAGGAGCACTGTTAAAAAGCTATGCACAGTTTACTCCAGAATTACGACAGCTCTCTATATGCAACAGTATGTTTTAGTGATGGTGGGCAAACTGCAAATTCTGATGGGTCCAGCAGTCACCCCTCTCATGTGAGGATGGTTCACTTCTGTTTCTGAACAGAGCTGGGCGGGGTGGGGGTTGTGTTTATATGTTGATACTGCAGTGCCAATTACATTTTGTTGAGAAACCCCATTCATTTTCTAATTTTAAAGCAATTACCATTTGTCCCATGTCTGCAGTGTATTCTTCTTACATAGACTGATGTGCGTTCACAAACACAAAAATGATTCTTTACTGACTGAAGCAGGTCTGTCTAATCAGCACATCACCCTGTCCATTCAGTTCCAGCTGTGATTGCCATTGTTTCTATCAAAAATGAAGTAAAAACTGCCTTGATAGTTTGGAGTTTGGCTTGTTTAACTGTGAGACTAGTGTATCAGAAACATCAGCACAGGTTATTGTATAATTAGCACTGATTGTCATTGTGGTAGAGTATGTTTTCTTGGGGAATGGGTTGAAAGCAATACCAAGAAGGAGGAAGAAAAAGAAACTGATTGCCAAACAAGCACAGACTTGATAGTTTGAAACTAATCCCAGATTTTCACATGTAACTCCCTGGTTTCCATATGTATTCCACAATACGGTCCAGGAAAAATCAGAGAGAAGATATTGCAGAGTTCTGAAAACTTAATGCAAAAACAGGACGAGTAGAATGAAGAATTTATAATTGCCATTTGTGAATACAGTTACTGCTACATTCCCTCCCCTCAGTCCTCAAATAAACAAACTTGACTCTGGTGATGCTTTCAAAGATATTCAGAAGCAGAAGTTACTGGAAGACTTCTTTTATGTTGTCTTATTCCCACACTAATTTTACATATAACCTTTATACACTTATGCAGTAAACGTCTACATTTACAAGACTGGTGCATATCTTGACCCTTTTTGCGATTTATTTATTTTTTAACTAAATGAAAAGATAAATATCTAGTCATATTCATGTTCTTTAAACTTTCAGCAGTATGAACAGTCTGATGTGAAAAGTATAAGAAAAATTATTAATGTAATTACAGTACATGTGGAAGATAAGTAAGCCATGGTTCCCACTGATTTTTGTAATTATAAATAGAAGCTTGTATGAGGGGGAAAATACCTATTTTGTGTTATTTATTAATTTTGTTATGAGAACCCTTCTATCTATCTGAACTAGAAGTATCAGGACTGGCTACTAAAGGTACATCTGACTATATGATACTATGTGATCTGAGAAATTTTTCCTCTGTATAAAATATCTTTCCAAAATATTTCAAAAGTAACAATTTTAAATTTCTGTGTAGAAATGCACTTACAGTCGATTTATTTCTTCTCATGACAGGTCACGGACTTTGGCTTTGCAAAAAGAGTAAAAGGAAGAACTTGGACGTTATGTGGGACTCCAGAATACCTGGCACCTGAAATAATTCTCAGCAAGGTACTTTGGCTTGTTATTCAGCCATGCATTTCATGCAGTTAAAACTTACCACTCAGTTATTAAATTCTGAGGGATAAACAATTTCTGATACTTCTAATAATCAGAACTTGACTAGTTAACTCTGTATGAATTACACAAAATTCAATCATTGCATTGTAAATATCTCTTTAGTATATTAAAACTTACTCCAAAACAGGGATTTTCACATACCTGTACAGAACTTTCTACATATGCTTACCAAGTAACTTGTGAGGGGGGAAAGGCATTTAAAGAATCTGTAATTAGATTAACTAGCATCCTTACCAGAACAGCAGATCTGAGTGATTACGTTCTGAGGTGTTAACAGACTAGAACAGGAGCTCCAGAGGTAACAAGAACCGCACGTTAGATGAATCAGCACTCATTAAATAACTAGTTTCAGAGTGTTTCAGGTTTAATACACTTTACATGAAATCAAACATGGCAAACCACTGATTTTACACATAAATTACATGCAGTCTAAGCTTACCATTGGTCTGTTTGAGTCTAGTACTTGCACTAAGTGTTTGAACATAGAAGAAATATTATTTATCCTATAGTTGTATGATAGCTATATGTACAGCTACATTCAACTGTAGCCCTTCACGTTTTGCAAAGGAAAAATATCCTTATAGTTTATGGAACTGCTTATGATGTAAAGAATCATAATGCATAATGTTAAATTGTGCGTGGAATAAGTGGTTTAATTAAATACCCTTTGCAGGTCTTTAGAAGTAAAATGAAAATACTTCTGTTTGAGGAGAAAATGTTTGTTATTTGCAGCTTTTTTGCCCCTATGCAGCTAAAGCAGCAGAAGAAATTGCAGTGCGTCTACTTCAAATTCTCCATAGTAGAATTTTCAGGAAAGACAGAGTCTTATATCTGAGCTTTGTAAAAGATCTCAGAGAACACATATGAAATTGATGGACTTTGTGGTGTTTCCTGTCTTTTTTTATTATTAAGTAGGATTTACTAATAATTTTATGTTCAGACTAAAGATCGGATCACAAATGACTCTGTAACAGGTAATTAACAAAACTTTTAAGCTCTTGTAGCTAGTTTACTGAGTATGAAAATGAATGTTCTGAAATGCAATCAAGCAAAAAGATGATAGTATACAGTATAGGAAGTGTTATTCTATTTAATGAAATTTCCCTAAGCTTTGAAAGAAGTTTCAAGTGTTCTGTAACAATATTATTTTTATTTAAAATAAATAAATAACTTGTGCCCCTGTCTGTCACTTAAGGAGTCTTGACACATCAGTGTAAAGACATCACTGAAACTCAGCACAAGAATGTGTACAAAATGTTTCACTTTTATCACTGTTTCACTGTCATCACTGTGTTAGGTTTTAAGTATATTGCTGTTGGAATCTGTGAGCTTCAGTTTGAGCCAGGTTGTAAGTTCTGTATAAAACAAGCAATAATGCATTTGCTTTCTTTGTATTCCATAGATATACACTGAAAATCTTCAACTATGTTAGAAATGGTACTAACAGTGGTATTTCTCATTTTATCCAGGGTTACAACAAGGCAGTGGATTGGTGGGCATTAGGAGTGTTAATCTATGAAATGGCAGCTGGATATCCCCCATTCTTTGCAGATCAGCCCATTCAAATTTATGAGAAGATAGTGTCTGGCAAGGTGAGCAAAGGCTCTGTGTCTTTTCACAAATGCAGTTGTTTGTCTTTTCAGAACGTGTTTTTTGTGTGGAGTACATGCAGAATTTACTGCCTACTAGACAGTGAGCAGTTTGGAAAGAATATGAGAGAAGTTTGTAATGTGTACTTCTTAAGTACAGACGTTGTTACAGTGATATTAAAAATCAAAGTTCTAAAAATCTGTTCCCTGCCTTCAAATTTAAATTGCAAGTTATTAAATTTACCAACATTGGGGTATCATATCCTTTTATGCTTGGATAAAAATGATCTAACAACTAATTAACTGCATTATTTATTTGCCTAGCTATTTTTTCTTTTCTATAAATGTTTTTGCAGCTTTTGAGAAGCTCTAAAGAGTTTCCATAATTCATAGTAGGTTTCTTCTGCAATCCTGTAGTTCAAGACATGTCTAATGTTCTGTTCAGCTTTCATTGTTACATAAAATAAAAAAAAACTGTTTCCAACTTTTCCCTTTTATTTTTCATGAATATCTCTTAGTGTGCCAGATAGCAGGAAAATGTGATCATTCTGTTGTTTCTCCTCCAAGCCAGTGTTGTCTCTTCATATTTCTTTGTGCTCACTTGATTCGTTATGGTTCTTCTCGTCCTTGTTCCTACATAAACACATGCTGTGCTGTGTCTTACATACTTCTGTAATTCTAATCAAGGGAAGTGCCTCAGTAGGCTCTGTGGTACACTGCAATGAGATAGATTCCTGTCTAAGACCTTATTTTAATCAAGAAAGGCAGTTGCTCTTTGAAAGATTGTAATACTGAAGTCCTTCAGCTGTCTCCGTGAATATATGAGAATTCACTTACAAAGATATATTTTTAAAATAAATATTTCTCTTCTAAAGTGAAAAATGGGCATTTTTTGCAGTTCTGTATAGTTTGCTTGACATTTGTACTGTTGGTCATCTATGTTTTTTTACTGAGCCAATGGATGGTTGCAGAAACAGCACTGGACTTGAACTGTGGAAACTCTTAACATTCAGTTCTCAGCTAGCAGTATGTTTCCTTTATAACCTTGAGTCTTTCATTTAATCTCCCTTATGCACTTAGTTCTCTACTTTAAAAACTGAGTTAATATTTCCTTACTTCTCAGCTGTCTAGGCATTATATTCGTAAAAATTTATAATTTCTCATATACTACAATAGAGCCATATTGATGGGTAAACTGAAGCAGTGTCCTTGATTATCAGACCTTGATTTCACAATGTGGTTTTGTGTTAAATAATTCCATGTTCTGCATTTACATTATAACTGATCAGCTGAATATAGGGAGTATCAAATGCTGAGAGTATGGGCATGACAAGTAACTTTCTGCCTGTTCTTTTTCCCTTTCTTCTCTCTCCCATCTCAAATGGTGTCAGTAGATCTTTTGTTAGTAAAACCCTAAGTAATTGCATCCCAAGAATCAGCTTCAAATATTTCTTAGCCAGGTTTGAATGAGTTGTATTGGCAAAGTCACTCATTTGTGTGCTATCTTCAAATAGTGCTGTATTATTTATGTAAAACTTGATGTTGGTGTATTTAGTTACCAGAAATAGCATAAAGTTCCAGACTGAATTTTCATGTGAGAGTCCAGAATGTTCAGTTATTTCAGAGCATATATGTATATTTATAGGCATATATATATATATATAAAATATACTATACTGTATCACCTGTGTGCCTCTGTGTGTGTATATATATGTGTAACATAATATAAAAATTTGGGTTTAGAAAATAGTTGAGAATGCCTTGAGATGATGATGTGTTTGTGAGACACTAAGTTAAATTTAGCTTTTATATCATTATTACATTAAATTAATATTTTTTTCCCCATCTCAATCAGATCTGGAAACTTTCAGTTCAAAAAATGGTAGATGGACAAGGTAATCCTATTGATAAAGGCTCTGTGAAACAGAAATACATGTGTAACGATAATAATCTCTTTTCATGCATTCCTACTTGATTTGTTTTAGAGGAAGAACAGAAAATGGCCCAAATATTTCCTTTTGTGTGGACATTGTTTTGCTTCACAGGGAGAAGAATCAATTTTTTCTATTGTTTTTAATGTTGTGTATAATTTTAGGTAAGGTTCCCATCACACTTCAGTTCAGACCTAAAGGATCTTCTAAGAAATTTACTCCAGGTAGATTTGACCAAACGATATGGAAATCTCAAGAATGGTGTAAATGACATAAAGAATCACAAGTGGTTTGCAACTACAGATTGGATTGCCATTTATCAGAGAAAGGTAAGGCCCTTCCTGATCAAAATTATTACAGGTCTTTAAGAGGTTGAAGTAAAATTTCAAATTTTTTATTTTATTTTTTTGCTTTCCTAGATCTGTCACTTTTGGTTAAACTGAGAAAAGGTGAAAGTATTTTAAGACTCTGAAGAGTATATATTGGTTGAATTATGTTTGTTTCTTTGTTGGTATTTTATTCTGAACCTCTGTGTACATTCATGTTCTTTTAACACATGTTGTGCTTTAGTCTATTTCTGAAATATCTCAGAATGAGCCATCTCCTGCTTCTCTCACTTTTTATTTAACCCCTGCTATAGTGGCATCTATAAATACTCCTCCACAGCAGAGAGCAATCTGTTTTCCTTTCCAGCTAGTTCTTAGCCATCAGACTGTGCTTTAGTGTGGAGAAGCTCAGGCCAAAGCTAAAGCTTTTCTTTTTCTGCTAAAGTGTGCTCCCTCCTTCTTGCTTGCTCTTGCTTTATCTGTGATTGGATGAGCTGTAGAGAATGTCTACTCAATCCTCAGTGTCTAGTGAGGAGTTTGTGTCTTCTGACATTACACTTTAATTGACTGCAGTTTCATAAGCTGTGACAATGGGAAGAGCCCTGAATGCTTTTTTTTCTGGCAGTTTTAGAATGGTTTTCTAGACCTGCTTGACCAACATGGCTTTTAACATGGTTTTTAGAAAGTCCATGCCCAGTCTGCACTATGAACTTTGGACCTGCGTAAGAATGAAAGCAACAGAGACAATTGGGAATATTTTCAGAGCGTGAGCAGCCATTGACATGTCGGTTAGAGAGGAGCGTGTTAATTGCTGCCAGGGTGAATGAAGCAAAGCTGGGAGAGGAAGCTGGGGAAAGGGATGAGGATGATGGCAATTCAGTCTAGATCTGTCTTCCGGTAGCTCCAAAGTTCCCTCTCTCCTTGAAGGTAGAGTCAAAGTTAAACATCCATAGATTAGTGGGTTACTAGAAACAGATTGTTACAATTATTAAGAGAACAATTATTTGTTCTCTTCAATGCAGCCTCTGAATTCTTAGTTTTCCAGAGACAACAGTAAAAGACTTAAATAACTTCATTGATGTTGTCCCAGAAGACTCATGTGAAGAAATATTTTTGTGTCTAGATATTGGTGAAAAGGTTAAGAAAGGTTAAGAGTTAAGTGATAATATTTGAAGGAATTGGTTTACATTCTTGAAATGCTAACAGTCTTGACTATAGAGACATGAAATTGCTGCTGTTAACAGCATATTTTAAAGGCCAAACCTAAATACTAACAATAGTTTATAAAAAGAAACTGGTTGTTTGGCTACACAAACTGACAGTACGGTTGTTGTAGTTTTCACTAATGTATTAATTACTAGAAGACAGAGTGCAATTAACCCATCCTGTATTCTTTGTATTAAGTATAGATGTTTTTGAGAAAAGAGTCTCCATTGCAGAGTTGTAATTATCTGTTCTTTGCTTTCTTAATGCCTGTTTACAAGGCAGATTTATATGCACTGAGTTTCATTTGCCAGTGTGCTGTCTGGGAAAACCCAGGCCCCGTAATATTAAATCAGATGTTTTAATACTGTGCTAAATATTCTTAGTGTTGCTAATAGCCTGCTGTAGAGAATTACTTTCACAGAAACACAAAGTATTTTAAAATATGAAGTAGTAGTACAGTCAGAATAGCTATTACTAGTTTCAAAGAAAACTAATGCTGAATAAGTTTGAAGCTTCAGATTATAAGTACTGTAAAACAAAGGGTCTGAAACAACAGCATGGATTGTAATTTCATTTAAGCAATCATAGAAATACAGTAATAAACTTTGGGTTTATACCAGCTTTTCACAGGGGCTGTTACCACAGCATGTATTTTCCTGAAAAAACATAGTGTTCCTTGGCAACTAATATAATGTGAATAATTTGTTATGCTACAGTCATAAGTTAACCAGTCAATTACTTAATATTTCAGATAAGGTCAAGTCTTATTTTCTTTGTGTGTTTGCATAGCTGTTTATTAAATTACTGCCTGATAGTATGGTTGTACTTGGGGCTAAACAGGTATTTCTACTATAAGCCAGTGTTAGCTCCTGCAATCTCTTTTTAGTGATTTTCTTAGTGAAGATCATAGGAAGAAGTCTGAGGTGTCTCATTTGGACGTGTTCTAAAATTCAAGTGGTAAATCAGATATTTTTTGTGCTCTGAGCTTTGTTGTTAATTGAAAATCAATTTGGGAAAACACAGAGACAATTCAGGTAATGGTAAATATGTAGTATCTTTGTACGCTAGGTACGTACACAGACTGTGTATTCTCTCAGGATAAATCACCTAAACATGTATATTGTTTTAGGAACAAAAGGTTATACACGTGACAATTGTAGCACAGTCTATAAATGCAGAAAGTTATGTATTGGGAGTGTGTAGTGTTATTACCCAAAGTCACAACAGAGTAATTTGTATTAGTCTGTGCTGTACCTCTTTAATTTACTGATTTCTTTGCATACATTCCCTTGCCAGCAGTAATCTACCTGGGGCACTGAGCAGTTCCATGGTTGCACAGTGTGTTCTGATCCCCTGCCTCAGCTGGAGCCATGCCTGCCCTGCTTATCTGTCTGCCCACCGTGCTGCCTCTGGCACACGTGCTCCTTGGGAAGTCCCAGAGAGATATTTGTCTGATGACATTGCATTTCAAGGTTTAAATTTGCATCGCCTCAAAAATTTTGCTATCATTTTGCTTACCATAAAGATGGATAAATCGGGCACCTGTCAAATGAAAAAAAGAGGAATGCGGTGCTGATAATCATGCCTCCAACTCCAGTTTGTCCTAGACCTGTTGCAGTAGAGCATCTCTCCTTCTCTCTGATCTTCCATTCCCTCTGTTCCCTTTCCATTCTTCATCATTGCCTCCCATCAACCCCACACCCTGCTTATTCCTTCTTTCACCATGCAGTTGATTCTAAAATTTAGGTTATTTTGAAAAGTAATTAAGCTTAATTTGGAACTTGGAGGTGTGATAGACTAGAAGGATTAAGATTTGAATTAATATTAGCTGAGTGAAGGTGGCATTTAGTAGTCTGTTCCCTAAAACAGCATTTCAGTGTCTGCAAGTTGGTGACAACTCCTCTTTTTTTTTTTTTTTTTTCATTATTTTTTCCCCTGACTGTGTAAGGGCAGCATAAGCTGTTAACCAGTAAAAATGCAGGTATGTCCCTGTGCAGAGCCATATCTTCATTTAATGTCATCTTTAGTTTAACTTCCAAGATGAATAGAGGCTGAAGTGTGCTAAACTGGGACAGAAAGATTGAGACTGTTAAACTGTAGCCAGGCTCAAGGATTTCATTGTATGGTCAACCTCAAGAAGCTGCAGATTCCCTCAACTTTAAGAAGGAGTGATTAAGAGGGTCCTGGAAAATGACTGGTTCTAATACCCAAGTGTGAGTGGCTTACTGCCATACAGTTGACATGAGTTGCAGTGAATCCAGGCTAATGGAGTATATACGTGGATCTGAGAGGATGTGCAGGCAGTCTCTGCCAGAAGGGGTTTTCTGTCTTTAATTAGAGCTGCACTGGCTTTCTGTAAAATTTTTCAGTGATTCAAGTCATTGCTGGTCTCTCAGTTGTGGCCTAGTTTTGAGAAGGCTTTCACTTCTCACTCACAGTTAGGTCCTAGGAGGAACTTTGCAGGAGATGCAGAACAAATTGTTTTAAACTTGTATTAGATTAGCGTTTATTTGGAAATAGAGGATTGTTGGTAAGTAGGAGGAGAGGGGTTCCAAACAGCACTGAGATTTTTGAGTAGTGTTGATGGCAATCAATGTACTGCGCAACTGTTGTGTGCAGCCCTCGCCGCGCTGCGAGCGGCACCGCGCAGCCGATGAGCTGAGGGAGGAGGCCTCTTCTGCAAGAAGAGAGCTAAACTTTGTTTTGAAGTGGAAGTAGTTTTTTTATTTATGTTTGTGAGTGAGATGTTAGTCTTTTTCAGCTTCCATTCATATGTCTAGGCCTGCACCTTCTTAGGCTGGTGTTAAGTGCCACGACTTAAGGCTGGTTCACTGTAATATCTGGTTTCTTGACAGGATTTGAGAAGTAATGGGAATATTGTATTCATTGTCACAGTGTTAAATCTAAAGGTATTGGTCCGATAACATTTCATATGTGCTTCTTCCCCCCCCCCCAAATACAGGTAGAAGCTCCTTTCATACCAAAGTGCAGAGGCCCTGGAGATACCAGCAACTTTGATGACTATGAAGAAGAAGATATTCGTGCGTCTCTAACAGAAAAATGTGCAAAAGAATTTGCTGATTTTTAGTAGGAGTAAGAGGACAGATGACATCAGGGCTCACATTGGGATCTTTGCACTCTGTTAACAGATGAGGTGGAGCTGAGACCATCATATGTCAAAACAGTTACCTAGTTACTTCATTCCACAAAGCTGGCTGAGGTCTTTATTGCCATCTTCCATGTGTGCAGTTTGCACCAACCCTTCTAACTAGGCACAATTAAGCAAGCACTGTTTGTGCAGTAACACAGAATAATAGACCACTTTCCTACTTAACTTTGGTTTCTGTCGTTCTTTGTTTCTGTGTATTGTTCATTTTCCCCCTTTAAAATGAAGTAGTTTTTTACCCAAGAATGCTCCATTTTATTTTGAATAATGTATTATTTGTGTGAGTGAAATGGAAGGTGTTGCAGCTAGTGTGATTTAGACTGAAGTGAAAGATAAATGTTGCTTCTAGTCTGTGCCAGCCAATAATTCTTGTCTGTCTTGTGTCTGATGCTACAATTTATAATAATTTTTTTAGTAGCTCAGACTAAACCTAGCCAACATTTTTAGCGTTTTTGAAAGTAGTATTTATCGCCATATAAATGTCTGCTAAATTAACTTAAAAACATTTCTTCCTGGAGACTGACCAAAATTCAGTAGAATCAATTGGATGGCTTAAGTAGGGGACAGTAGCTAGACCCCGTGCCTTGGTTTTCTACATCCCTGCAGTTTTCATCACTGCCTCCTTCCTTTGTATTTCCCACCTAGGCAGTAGGTAAATTGCCATAACCAAGACTGTACCATGGAAAGCTTACAGTCTCGTGAGAGGGAGTAATTCCACCTGGTCTGGATTTTGGACCATATTTAACCAAGTCAACTTACCAGCATTTCAGTTGGCAGGTATGAAATGGCTTTTTTAAGAACATGAACCCTAAACAATTAAAGGAAGTTTTGGTCAGTATTGTAGAGCATATGATTCATTTTGATTCACATTTTCTTTTTTTAAATGAAAAAAAAAAAGGACAATATTTGGGCTCCCAAAGTATTCCCTTTAATCAAAAAAGGCGTCCATTCAAATAAAAAACACCACACCACAAAAAGCATAATGCGCTCTGCCATTAGCTATGAAAAACAAATGGTTTAGCAAATGCAAAATAATGTTCTAGATGCATCGCTGGATGAACACAGTTATTTTTTGTTAGCTGTTAAGAATAAGAGGTTATTGCCAAGTTTTTATTCTGGTATACTATATTAGTAAACTGAGGATGGAGTACTGCTACAATCATTTTCTTTTTAATTACAGCACTTCATTCACGAAGAAAAGAGACAAAGTTTAAAAACTGCAACAGCTGGGTTTATTTAGTTGCGTTGTGTCTTCATTTCTAACCTACTTTCTTTCAAACAATCAGAATGTATGGTCACACAGATATAAGTATTTGGGCTTAATTATGTTTTGTATACTCTCACCAACTGACTTAAAAGATAGTGCTACCATGTGCTAGCTTTGGGCACTTTTACACGTTTATTTCAATGTTAATAATCAGTGGCTCAGCACTTTCTTGGGGGTTGCTTTTAAACTTATTCATAGTAGTTTTATTTGTACACTTGATTCTGGCTGTCTCAGTGACCTGTCTTAGAACAGCACATCTAAACAGTTTAAACTAGGCTCATATGTTATGATAAATTTACATGCATACAAGGATGAATTGTTTTTTTAAAAAATGAGCTATATTGATACATAGCCATTGAATTTGTTTGAATGTCAGTGCAAATAAACCACTGGCATTCCTTCCTTTTAATCTGTATGACACTACTTTAAGAAAAGCCTTTGTAGACATTTTACAAAAGAGTATGAAACGTACCATCCAACATTCTGTATGTTTAGATTGTTGAGCATTTTTGCACAACGTCATTAGGAGGCTGACACTGAATGCAGTCTTTGTCCACCCATATTTACATATGTGCAAGAAAAGTATAAGATACTTTGCTGTAGCAAATTTTATGTAACAAAGATATATCGTCACATGAATAAATTTAAAGAAATCCTTTGTATGAAAATGTTAAAATCTTTTGTATTTCATTTAGACCAAGGACATGCTGCTGTATGCTAGCTGTATGCGATAAATTCTACAGTAACTTTGTTGTCGTTTATGAACTTTAAAAGATTTTAATAAATGTTGGAGATCACAATTTGATTCTGTTATGATTTTAATTTTTAATCATTACATTTATAATTCTAGTAAGGTTCAGAGATTTTTCTGTTTTGTAAAATACTGTAATCATTCATCTTGCGTGTACAATAAGACAAAAGTCTAGGAAATTGGTTCTGACATGTCTGTCTGCTATCCGGATTAAATTCTATGTGAGCATAAGTGGAAAAGTCATCTTAATGCCATGATATTATGCTATTTTTTAATTTTATGAAAATCCTGTTAGAAAGTAAAATACTTTTCCAATATGGCATAATAGACTTCAGTATGGAAATGAGATTCTATTTTGGAAAAAGAGGGGAAGTGTGCAATTTCCAAGGCATTAGTGAGTACATTTGACAATGTGAGTATTATACAACCCTCTCATTTAAACACAGTCACAAAATATAACTACAGAATATTATGTTACCTGTATTTAATTTGAAAAATCCTTTTCACAATATGGAAAAATTGTATATCTATGACAGTAGACGCTTGTTAATTTTACACATTTGAGGAATTAAGTGTTGAACTATATGGTATATTTTAATTGTACTCTAGTTGTATGTAACTTTGATTTCCAACATAAAGGATTGTATCTCATTAAGTAAATTGCTTTTTTATTATCTTGTCAGTTGCATTAAAACCCTTATTTTTAAATCCTTTAAAGTATTTTACTAATTTTTGCAAATAATTAGATGTTTTTAAGTGCTGCAATAGTGTGCAATATAGTAAACATTTATATACAGAAGTGCAAATTAAATTATGTACAACACTTGTGCTGCTTCTTTGTGAATCAGAATGTTGTATGATGAGAGTTGTTGCATCTCCCCATACACTGAAAACAGGGTTTGAAAGCAAGAGGAAAAGGTCATGAAACATACTGTACATATTAGTTGGGACCCATTAAGCTGGACACTAACTAGGGTGTTTGGAGAAGATGGTGTGGAGAACATTAAAGGCACTATGAGAAGTCAGTGATTCGGACTTCTTAGACAATCAAAGGCAAGCGAGGTGATCATTAGCTGCGATATTGTTTCTCTTCATATTTTCACATTTAGACTCAATGCTTTTTATTCAAGATAACTGCCTGTTTTAACTGTGTGCAGATCCCGCTGTACAAACTTTGTGCTGTGTCTCATTGTGCTGTGAAACAACTGATAGAAGTAAAGACTGTTTGTGGTCTTGGCATTGTCTGTCTTGAGGCTTTTTCTGCAAGTGTTTTTTGGAGAGGCTCTGGTACCTGCTCCTGTAGCACAGCTCCTCCTCATCCTGCTTTCCGAGGGGAGCTTCAGCCTCTTTGCTTCTGCTGCTGTACGCCTGCTGACTGTGGTTTTGTGTTCTCGGTTTCGTACTACAAATGCTATATTACATTTTAAAGACCTTTGTACTTTTTCTAAAGCTGAGCTAGGAAACTGCAAAAAGATCATCTTCTGCTTTTGCTACGGCTCCCATGCAAACACAGCATGTTGAGCAGCAGATTTGAAGGTGTCATTGAAATCTGTTGTTCTTCCAATTTGCCGTGTGTAAGGAGGATTTATCTCAGATAAGAATTTGAGAACTGTTTCATAAGAAGCTGACAAAAAGATGATTCCATTCTCCATCTGGGGTGTGTATAGCTGGTCTGGATGTGTTTGACAGATAATCGTATGCAACTGTGGGACTTAAGCACATTTTTTAATTTTTTTTATTTGACAGCTTGAAGAATCAACTGATTTGAGGCCTTTGACAGAAGGGGTAAAATAGGAGCATCTAATGTCAGGTTGGGTGGTGATCACTTCCAGTAAAAGGATTAGAGCTCCACAAGGATGTTTAAATGTCTTATAGATAGTAAATATTTGTCATCATACATAGGAATTATGTAAAATGTTGTCTTTTTTAGAAGAATAAGATGGGTGTATCGCAGCAAGATAGGATCTCAAGATAGGTTCCCTTCCTAACTTGTGAATTTGATGATGAATAAAAGTTTGAATTCAATCTGAGGCCTAGTCACATTTTGACCTTTTGTTGTTGTATTTTCCCCCTCCCTCGCAACACTGCAAACACGGATGCCTGCCTAAAGGAAACTTGCATATATTGGAAATGCAGTTTATTCTTGTAATTCACTACTATAAAAAGTTCCTATTTCAGTGGGACAAGAGCAGCTTGAGGTTTCCATGAAATCGCTGGGATGAGTTCCCAATAGTCTCTTTCAAAGCCAGTAAAATTTCCTTTAGAATCCTTACAGTCCGGTTGTTCTGTTCCTTCCCTCAGAGGGTCAAATACAAATGTTTTTGCAAAAATGTATTTCTAAAAATTTTGCTTACATGGCTCTTTGCTTTAAATTTTAAAAGCAACATATTTGTGGTGTTCATTTGCAGTAGATCATGGTCAGTGAAGCACGTGAGAGAGGCCCAGTGACAAACTTTGACGTTCCTTATTAGTGTTCAGCTTAAAAGATTTAGATTTTGATTGATTACACAGTAGCAATCTAGTATCTAATTGCAAATTCTGCTCTTTGTGTTGAGACGCAGCCTGTCCGAGGCATCTTTGCTTAGGACAAGATAGAGAAAACACTTTGCCCAACACATGGACATGGCTGCAGCACAAAAGCTCTTTAGGATGAAAAGCTTTTTCTAGATGGAAGGAGTTTGAGGATGGAGGTCAGCGATCTGTTCCCATACATGCGCAGCCACAGTAACAGATGTTTTGCTTGGCTGAGATGTGGAAGTGAGAGACTTCTTCCTTTGCCTTTGCTTCCAAGATGCTCTGGGAGGTTGGAAAGGGGACAGCTGTAGGTATATTGACTCAAATGGAGCCAGGTCTCAGCAGCCTAGCATGTAGTGTGGTACGTTCTGAGTGTGTCCAGTCAGTTACAGGAAGAAATACTGGTGATTAGTGCAATAAAGAGAAAACGAGTGTCAGAAAGGCTTGATCACCTTTCTGAAATTCTTCCACCATCAAGATAATTTGATTAAATAATAATAAAAAAAAAATCTAATGCGACCTCATTTACATTTAATGGTGTATCAATGCTTTGGTCTACACAGCAATATCACAAGAACTGTCTTCTACTGGAGGTGTTGTTCTTTACTGTGTATCTGCATTGCAACTTTGAATGTATATATAGATATCTAAGTAATAGTTCAATGAATGCTTGATTAGGTTTTCCTTTCATTCTCTTCCATCCTTACTGTGATCTTTTAACTTGATGTTTGCATGAAGTGGGGATCTAGGCATCAGAACTCCATTAATGACAGGTATCACCTTGGATGAGTAAAGCACCGTAATTCACTTCTCAATTGTGTGTTAATTGAGGTTAAGCAGTCAATATTTCATTATTTCATAAATGCCCAGAGTTTATAATCTAATCTCCTTCAACTGCCACCTTAATATATATATATATATATATATATTTATATAAAAATGTGTATACCCAGTAAAAATATGATTTCCCTTTATTCTCTTACCATACACATTGGGAAGTATGCATCTGGCAAGCTTGCTTACTGGTGGGAAAAACTAAGAGAGGAGCTGAGCAGGTAGCCTTAGTAAAATGTTATGGTCTACCAGAAGCGAGATCATGGTGGCAGAATCAGTCTAAGGGGTACATGATGTAACATGTATAATGTAGTGACCTAGTTGGTTAATGTTAGCACCTTAGTTCATGTCAAGAGTGTGGTTCTTCTATAGAAGTATCTGCTCTGTGGTTTCGGACATAACCCAGGGACTTGGCTCCAGGTGGGCATCCACATCAGAGAGTCACCTCCCGTGGCCAAAGCACCCATAGCTCAGTCATTCTGAAGAGAATTTCGTAATGGGACTGGGTCAGCTGCAAACTATGTGTCCTGCCAAGAGAAGTATTGCAGTGAATGCTGGGGGAAAAATAACTCCCTTAAGTCTCATAAATTAGATGGGCTTTTTTTAAAGCCACACAAGGAAACTTGAACACACGCTTATTTGGGATGTGTACAATCCAAAGCTATGCTTTAGGGCATTCTTAGTATTATGTCTGAAGTTATTAAACTGGTCTTAATTCTATGACTTCTTATTGACTACCAGAACTAATCTGATTTTTCTTGAACTTTTTTTTTGTGTTCCAGATTACTACAAAAACCTGTAGACTAAAATGAATCATGGTTGCACCTTCACCTCGCTTCCCCGTAACAAAATGCTCTAGTTGCACTCCTTTGCCAGTAGATGGCACATTTACATGGTGGGGAACACGGTGTATAAGAAACACCAGCTGCAGAGCGTCCTGAGAACTAGAGGCCTGAAAAAAAGTGAGAGCAGTCGGGAATGAGAAATTCGGACAGTGCCAGTCGCACAGTGTGTCACATAACAGATGCAATACCAACCATGAATATTTGTTGTTTATATATTAGTAGATTTTGCCTTTAAATCCTTTTAGAGTTAATTATTAATACTTGCAACATTTTTTTACTGGTTCTCATATCAGCATCAGCAAAAAGGGCGTTTTTGACACTAATTTGAACAAAAGCATTTTTTTAATAATACGTATGATTGCACAAGCGGTATGAAAATCCCACTAAAATTCTGTAACTGATAAATCCTGTTTTCCTTAGAGGTGAGATTTGAGGGGTCTGTTTTAATAGCACACAATCACATTTCTGTATTATGTGCAGTTGAAAGTTCAGAAATATGTTTCTTTTAACCACAGGTTGTCACCAAAAAAAAAAAAAAAATAGTGCTTCTAAGCTGGTTCATCAAATATATAGTATTTATGCTAGACAGAATATACATTTTTAGAGAGTTGGATGCTGATCAAATTTAGATGTATCTCTACTATAGTTCTAATGTTTACAGGTAAAAAACATTGTTCAATATTTTTCTGAATGATGTGACCACCAGAGCCGCTGGAGAGAAAGTAGTTACAGCAAATGTGTTCTGGAGAGCGTCTCTGATCAGAGCTTCATCAACCAATTTAGAGCTGAGCAAATTTTTGAAAGGTCAGTTTAACTGTTATGATTTTTATGCATAACTTGAATGTCATGTCTGCTCATGTTCACATGTGAGTATCTGTCTGGGTTTGGTTTATATCAATAGAGAGTAGCAGAGAGGGGAAATAGGGTGATCTAACGTGCACCCAGAACCCTTGCCCTGCTCTAACAGTGGTTCCTTTCTTGCAGTCGGTGGTACTGTTCGCAACCACAGTCTGCCAAGCAACGTGCACTACCTTTGATCTCCCATATTTACATGCAAAGCATAGGGTTGTCATGATTTCTTTTGGCTCCCTCATAGTTCAGTGCCTATGAGCAGACAGAACTGGCACCAGTGACTGAGACCAGTGGAAAACTTTCTTCACTGGGTCCATGGTGCTTTCAGTGGGCTGAGGAGCAGCATCCTCCATGGCTGATCAATGGAAAAAATGCTGTGTTCTCTTCTTCCTCACCTGGTATGAGTTCTGGCAGTTATACCAGAACTGTAACGTGTAAAGAAGATGCCAGTATTTACCAGGACATGGGTGCTTTACAAATCTTAGAAATCTGGATGTTTCTAAAGCAAGCAAAAACTGCCGCTTCTGGCTCGCTCTGCCTATCTACTGGTGGAAAAACTTCACTGTCCTAGAAACTCACTGAATGATCTGCCCAAACACCTCTGAAATATGATTGTTCCCAAAACAGCTATGTTGGCAAAAGTGGACACCCTTCAAGAGCTTTCCACTATCCAAGTATTGTGTAGATCTCTGTGCATACTCAGAATGGTTTTTTTAGAAGAAAACCATAAAGGAATGGCCTGGTTCCGCTGGACTTCTGGTACCAAGGTGGATTTGTGACTAAGCCTGTGCTCCTCTTTTCTTTGTTGAGTGTGGTCCTGAATCTTACTGATCTTGGTTTCTAAGAAAACCTCTTGATGGCAAGGTGATGTAAGAATGTTACAACAGTGCTTTTAAGGGGAAATCCATGGCACCCCAGAAAATCTGTGTAGAATTGAGCAGAAACCTCCATGGACAGGTGTGGAGAAGGTTCTTAATGTCCCCACACTGAAAATGGAGGAGAGTTCAGCACAACTGCACTGGAACATTTTGAATGCTGCTGTCAGGTGGCTACTGAGGAAACTAGATGTTAGTCTTATCTATTGTAAAAGTGGTACTTGGGTTAGGATTTTAGAAGTGGAGGAAGTATGTGGGGTTGTCCCTACAGAAAATATTTTTCAGCTTGTGGACTGAGTGTCTGTGATTAATGTTGCCTTGGCCTGGATGTGGGTGAGAGAGCTGCATGGGCTGTAGGTACACTGGCTTCCACAGGGGTCTGTACCGGGCCCAGATCCCAGGCACAGTGTCCAGGGAAGTAAAAGCTCATATGGGAGGCTGGCAAGGTATCAGAAGTCAACTTTAAAGCCAGGACCGTATTGTTATTAAGAAGATGGCAGCCTTACCCCTGTAAATGTTGTCTGGGGAATGAGGAGGAGCAGCAGAAGTGTACAGAGCCGACCCGAGACCACCTCAGGGGAAAGCGGTCTGGCAGCAGTTGGGTTCCTGCCTCCCCTGCAGCAAAAGCACCTGTGAATCACACTGTCACCACTAGTCACCAAGTGGGTCACTGGGCCACCAAGGCATCCAAATTAGGCTTTTGGTGGTTTTTCAACGACAGGCAAGTTCTTCGCTCCTGGGGAAAAAAGGCTTCCCAGCAAAGTGGGGAAAAACCTAGCACTGGTTTCTTAATGGAAGGTCTGAAATACAGTTGAGATTTCTGCTTGTGTTTTATTGACGTTTTCCTGTCTGTAACCGTGTTTTTCCATTCCTGTGTGCATCAGCATGTTGTGATTTTTCATTTGCCTCACGTCATACAACCAAGGTGCTACCTTTCAGATTTCCCATAGATTTAACAGCTATTTCACTGAGATGTCTGAGCCACATTCATATAAAGTATTTTTATTAGGCTGGATTCTGTTTTACAATGTTGGTGTTTCATATGAATACTTTTTATAAGCTTCTTCCTACATTATCACAAGCTAGGCAATTATGTGGCAGGTACTACTGCTAGTATGGGCAGAATGAGTTGTGGTTTATGCAATGATTTTTTTGGTATAAAGTATAAACTTTAAAATAACAAGGGTTTCAGTCTGGACAGTAGCTTTATTATGTATGAGCAACTATCGGAATAAGGAGCAAAACAAAATAAGTAGGGCAGGAAATTCTCAGTGAAGTGGATATAATTCACGTGCAGGAAGATTTATTTAAGCAAGTCCATCTTGGAAACCAGAGGAAGCAAAAGTAGAAAGGTACCACTGGCCTTGCACCGGAGTCAGCTGCTACACACATTCGTTTGTAGCCTGGTGTGAAATCTAGTCATCTTATTGGAGATTCATATGATGACAAAAAAAAAAAGGTGGTTAATGATTATTGTGTAAAAAGGACCTTAAAGTAAAGCAAAGATATGAGGGATTCCCCATCAGGACAAAACAGGAGGTCTTTACCATCCTGTTAATTACTGCCTTGTCAGTAAATCTGAGCAGTGCTGCTCCCCTCCAGGCTGAAGCAAGGGAGCTGCGTTGCTGATTCAGCACTATGCACCTGCAGAGCTCTTAACCCATGCGTTGATCCTGAAACTCAGAGCTCTTTTTTACCTTATGAGAGTGTATCCAGGTATACACAACATATAAATCGAGGCTGAATGGCTCTTGTGCTCTGACCTAGTACTTAAACATGCATTTCAACTTAGTTGCCTCAGAAATTAATGCCAGGTTGGTACAAGTCACTCTGCTGTATTCTTGCCACAGGTTTCTGCCTTCCTTTCCTCTACCCTTGCTATACACCAGTGCTATGTTTGCCCTTTTGTCTAGGCTTTATGCAGAACTTTGGAGCAACATGACAATGCTCAGTCATGCAGAAAACCCTGGCAGATCAGAAGGGTGAAGAAGACACAGCATGGTTTTTGGATGACCTTCCCGGCCAAGGCAGGAATCGAAGAGAGGAGCTTCACTGCTGGACTCTGTGGGTGTACTGGAGTGCCTTGCAGGGAACTGTCCCTCATTCCTCTATGGAATGCCCAAGTAGGGAGGGGAGAGCAGGACAACAGGTATTAAGCTGGCAATGCTGTGGAGCAAGGTAAGTGGCAAAATTCCAGTTAAGCAAACTAGAAGAATATGGACTGGAGTGGAAAAGACCTTAACTGAGGAAAGACAGTTTTCTGAGAGTAAAGATTTGGAAAAGTGCAGTCTGGACCAGTAACAGGGATTTTGCTTTTTTGTTGTGTACAGTAATTGTCAGGGACTGCGGAAAAGACCCTGGGGTACTCACCAGTCCTAGGATGCCTAAAATCATCAGTGTCATACGGGTGTGATAAAAGACCTTCAGAAGTGCAGTGTGGAGCTAGAGGCTGAGACCCTACTGCACCCCAGGATGCAGCTCGAAATACCTGCTCCTGGAAAGCAAATGTACACCAAGAGGAAAGGGGAACGAGCTCAGAAAATGCAGAGCTTATTACAGAGTGAGTCTAACAGGGTCATTTAGACAGCTGAGTCTATATAAGCAAGTAAATACCAGAAAAACAGAGAAGTCAACCATTAAACTAAACAGTATTATGACGGGAAAAAATAGGTATATAAATATAGGTATAGAAATATAAACTGTTCATGGATTTTTCAAGTTGTAAATTAAAAGTTCTTGAACAGTAAAGGGGAGCATGATACAGGCTTTCTGACTGGAGAAGTGGGGTGAGATTCCTTATAGGCTCAAAGACGGCGTGGGATGTGGATGTGGCTATGTGCGGGTTTGCCTGTGATGGCAGGAGATCAAACTCCGCAGCCTGGAAAGTCCTTTTTTAGTCCCGTATTGCTAGGAAGGAAATGATGCAAAAGGGATTTTTAGGCTACTGTTAATAGACTGGAAATAGCTATAAATTAATTAAGTTTGGGTGGGAAGCAGTCATATCAAACCTGTGCCACATCTGTGACAAGATTTACTTAAGAACAGCCTGTGTCCCCTCTCCGTTTTGCCTGCCCCCAGTGCTGCACATTAAGAGGAGTTGATGATTCTTGGCCGCTAATCACGTTTGGATGAAATCTCTCAGCATTTCGGCCATCTCTGGTTTACTTTCACCCTCACGGTGAGCAGCATTTCCAATCTGGCCCCCAGGAACCGCAACTGATCAGAGCCAGCCCCGAGATGTCTCAATGAACACCCCAAGGAGAAACCTGGCACCTTCCAGCCTTTATCCCCCGCTGTACGGCAGGTAGCGACGGGGACAAGCTGCTCGGTGAGCGGCGCCGCTGTGAGGGGGGCGGCGGGCCTGAGGGAGCGCGGCCCGGCGGGACTGCAGCTCCCAGCAGG
>NW_010317135.1:825-1344 GCF_000700745.2 Antrostomus carolinensis | reverse complement strand
TTTAAAAATGGGGGTGATGTTCCCCTTTTTCTAGTCTGCAAGAATTTCACCAGATTGCCAGGACTTCTCAAATATGATGGATAGTGGTTTTGCAACTTCCTCTACCAGTTCCCTCAGGACCCACAGGTGCATCTCATCAGATCCCATGGACTTGTGCACCTTCAGGTTCCTTAGGTGGTCCCAAACCTGATCTTCTCCTACAGCAGGCACGTTTTCTTTCTCCTGGACTCTTCCTTTGCTTTCTAGGACTTGGGCAGTGTGGCAAGAGCCCTTGTCGGTGAAGACTGAGGCAAAAAAGTCATTGAGCACCTGAGCTTTCTCAATGTCCTGCGTGACCAGGTCTCCCGTTGCCTTCCAGCAAGGGCCCACATTTTCCCCAGTTTTCCTTTTATCTCCGGCATACTTGTAGAAGCTTTTTTTATTGCCCTTGATATATCCAGCCAAATTTAATTCTGTCAGGGCCTTGGTTTTCCTAACCTCCTTTCTTTTTACCAGGTTACCCATCTTTCCTTCCACCCT
>NW_010317135.1:0-517 GCF_000700745.2 Antrostomus carolinensis | reverse complement strand
TGGGCTTGAAGGAGGAGATCGTTGAGTACAAGCCAGCTGTCCTGAACCCCTCTTCCCTCCAGGAATTCATCCCAAGCAGATACCCAAAGAGGTCAAAATCTGCTCTCCTGAAATCCAGGATGGTGAGCTTGCAGTGCACCTTCCTCACTGCCCTGAGGATCTTGAATTCCACCATTTCATGGTCACTTCAGCCAAGGCTGCCCGAGAGCTTCACATTCCCCACCAACCCCTCCTTGTTGGTGAGAACATGGTCCAGCATGGCACCTCTCCTCATCAGTTCCTCAACCACTTGGAAAAGGAAATTCTCATCCACGCATTCCAGGAACTGCCTGGATTATTTGTGCCCTGGTGTGTTGTCCCTCCAACAAATATCAGGGTGGTCGAAGTCGCCCATGAGGATCAGGGCCTGTGAACATGAGGTTGCTCCTATCTGCCTATAGAGACATCATCTGCTTGGTTTCCCTGGTCTGGTGGCCTGTAGCAGAGCCCCACTGTAACATCCCCTTTCCCTGCTTTC
>NW_010317134.1:0-9441 GCF_000700745.2 Antrostomus carolinensis | reverse complement strand
TTTTTTGGTAACTGTATAACCACAGCACCTTCCTTCTGCTCTGTGAAGTTCCTTAGCATCATACATTTCTTAGGTATTTTGAAGAGAAAAGTAAGCAGAGTGAATTCTGGTCCTACTAATTATGTTAAAAAACCTAAATACTATTCTTGCCACAGCCAGTTTCTCAATAACACCTGACAACACCTTTCTAAAAGTTAATTTGGAGACAAAGCTATACTCAAAATCCTGCTACTGGTCAAAGGGAACATGCAACTTGGATGAATCCATGAATATTTGTTAGCCTGCTTAGGGTTTAAGCAGTATAGTAATTCAAGCTGTCTAATTAATACAGGAAGAGCTTTATTCATTAATTGTTATACAAAATAATTGTTCATAGCGATTACCCTTGCTTCTTTGTTATGTTGACTCTTACAGTGTCATTCTGGATCCTAAAGCTGGCCCTCCAGTCTACCTCAAGCAGGATGAGGGTGTGAGTAATGACTAGTTTACAGCACCTTGAAGTCTTCCCTGAGAAAAGTATGATGTTCATAAGGTTGAGGAGAGGTTTGTTTCTTCCTCCTCAGTGGTGGCATCAGCTTGAATTTATTTTCATATGTTTTCTCATCACATTTTTGTTCCTTCTCAGACACTCCTGGATGAAGTTTGGCTGTTCAGCAATCTCCCCCAGCATCAATTGATACTGAAGTCTCTAGATTTTTGCTCAGACCACTTTTATGTGTGAGAGTCTTGCCATACATGGTATTCCCGAGACTTCAGCTGCAACAAGTCATGCAATGATCATTAATCACCAGGAAATTTTTACAATAAGATAAAATTAGCTCAGATCAAGTGAAAGTCAGACAACCTGTAATGGCACATCAATATAAAGCCTATATCCTTGTACTAGTAAAGACAAAGGTCATATTTACTGGTCTGCACTGATTGTCCTGAGGACTTCACTGCAACTGAAGTACTCTTCATAAGATACAATTTATCCAAACAGCATGTAGCACCAGTTATATATAAGCAGGATATTGCTTATCAGTTTCATTTGCTTGTGAGTGTGCTGCACTTCTATGAGGGAATCGGAGAATGCTCAATGCTTTTTGAAGTATTGCTCTGATAGAACTGCACTGACCATTTTGAAAATGCACACAGACTTACAGAACAGATTTATTTTGTCAATGGAAATAAATCTTTGCACTCAGATATCTAATCCTCACATATCAGCAGACACGTAGCATGCACTTCCAGCGTGTACTGCATAAGGAAAACGTTTTTCTAGAAAACGTATATTAAATACTTTTACCGTCTGTAGTGGGTTTTATTTCCTTCCTTTTTCTCTTCTAATATGATAATCAAGCTAACAAACAATATTTTATTTATTTTATATATATATATATATATATATTAGTGCAAGCTTGTATTTACCCAGGACCAGGAGGTAATGAGGGATATAAGCCATTTCTTCCCTGTAGTGAGCATGGGCTGGATATAGGGCCAGTCCTATCCCCAGCATCCATGTTAAATTGTGCCATGGTTTCCAAGAGTTCTTTCTCAGCTTCTGGGAACAGCTAAGATGCTCCAAGTCTTTCTCACAATGTTTGTTCTTTATATGGGGTAGGCTAAGAATAGATGATGACAGCAGGAAGATTGAAAGCGTGTTCTGAGTGTGTGCTCATTTTTTAAAGAAGCTTTTTAAGCATTTCAAATGCATGAGAAGTTGATCAAAACTGTAGACATCAGATTCTTTGTCCTAAAATTCAAAGGAAAATGTAAACAGCTGAAGAGTTGTCATGGAGAAAGCTGACAAAATTAATAGGCTATAGAGAAAGATGACTCAGATATTCTGTTACAGTGGTCTAAGTTGAATTACCTGTCCCATTCACTCTGAGACAGTAGTATGATGATTATGGACTGTCTGTTTTTGTTTATGGATTGTCTTCAGCCATTATCCAGAGTTTTGAGAGAGTGATGTAATGCCTGGAGGCTCTTTATATTGTAAATATTAGTATTTAGCTAATATTTTGCTGATCAGACCTGCAGATACTCTACAATCTTTGATAACAAATGATCTTGCCTGTCACGCTTTCACAATAGATGTTCTGGCTGCTTCGGCTTGGTTGCAAGGACTAGTTTTAGCCAAGAAGTAATAGTCTCTGAAGTTATTTGCTACACTCTGTAACACATTGTTTGGCATCTGTTACCTTCCCACATTATTAAAGCAGGTTATTATATGTTACTTTATCTTAAATAAATATGCCACATTACAAACAATAATCTGCACTTAGATTAAAATTGTAAAGCTATGTTTGCTATAGAATTACAAAATATAGTCCTAAAGTGTTGTGGGGGGAAAAAATAAATAAATAAAAAGCATCCATACAGTGAGGTTACTCTAGGGATGAATACAAGTCTTTCCTTACATGATCATCATCATGTGAATGTAATGAAGGCACTGTTGAGGGACATCATTAAGAGTGGTTTGTTGTTTTTTTTTTCCTTTCAGCATTACTGTGAGGAACTTTAAAACTGCATTATAAAATGGAGAATCAACCCTTTCATACACTTTGTGAGTTAAGGCAATCCAGTAAGTGGGAACAGCTGTGACTTTAATCACATAAGAAATAAACCCTTCCATTATGCCCTGCTGAATGCAGAGACAGAATGCAACATCTAAACATCAAAAGGCAGGAGGCAATCAGTTGGGTACTTATTTCCTTTTATTGTTACATGATATGTTAATTTCTGTTAAAGTAATGTTATTTAAAAAAAATAATATTGACTTGGATGCAAATAAGATCAATCAGCAAAACTCTAATGAGTATTTTCAAGGCATATAAAAGTGTTTTATTCTTCAACAGATTTTTTAAGATCTAGCTTGCCTTTCAACACTTTATCTATTAATTTAATAATTTTTCATAACCAAATTTTAATTTTGCCAGTTACAATATATGAACAGAAAAAATCACTTGGAACTACAATATGTCCCACATATTTCTTAATCTCCAAGCCATGAGTAAGAAAATAAACTTTTCCTTCACAATTTCATTAAAAACAAAATTAAATTTTTACCTGTACAAAACCCATGTACAAAAGTGTTTTGATTTTTACAGATGTGAATGACCAGTCTTGCTGCATTTATTGAGTTTTTGTACATAAGTAAAGATTTTAAATTAATGCCCATAGCAGTAAATGATGGAATTGCTCTGTGTAAAAAGAAAAAAAAAAAAAAAAAAAAAAAAAAAAAAAAAAAAAAAAAAAGTCTTTCTTTTAAGACTAGAAAATCTATGGTATGATAGAACCTGAGTTCTTAGGAATGGTAGAAAATGAAAGAAGGTGAAAGAAGGAAGTAGTATATGCTAGGAGGAAACTAGATATTTTATTATTAACCAGGAGGAAACTAGATATTTTATTATTAACCACAATGCTTAGTAATTTGTACTGCATTTGTTTTCTAGTACAGACCTCTAAAATGCTTTGCTTCTGTAATTGCATACATGCCAAGTCTTAAAAATGAGGAAAGGAAGGCACAGACACAAAGGCAATGGCATTCATCCCAACTAACTAAATTCCTGTATCTGAGCTAGTTATCTTGGGGGCTTGATACAGATAGATTCCCTTTATAGGCTGTTTTCAGTTCAGCACTAATGTTAGTTAAGTACCTCAGGTTTATTCTTTTTCTAAAACATTTGAAGATGTTTTAATTAGGTCAGGCAAACTGAGTTCTAAAGCAGCTATTTCTCTCCATTTATTGAAAGTGAACCCATGGAATCTTACTCAGGTAAATCCCACCCTCTGTGTTTTTCATCAGCATCAGAGCATAAGTCTCTGGCAATGCCAGGAAGAAACTTTCTTATGTCTCAGTGCAAAATTTTAAGTAGGACATTGGACTGGAAAGTGAGATTAGAATGATAAGGAATTAAACAAATGTATCAAATATATGTGGCTTTGAAATGCAAGCAAATACGATCTCAGAGCTTTTACATGAATTAAGCCTGTTTTGTTACCTGATAGAATTTAAATTTTAAAGTAGGATGATGGAAAAAATGGTTTCATGAAGGCCCTTCTGCCTGAGGAAGACCATTACATGTTTTTAATGAGTTTTATACCTTGCACATTAATTGACAATGCTTATTTGAAACATATGAATTAACAATAAAAGCTTGAAGTAACTTAACTATATAGGAATAGCAACAATCAGAAACAAACAAAAGAAAAAGATCTATCAGCTAAAAAAATTTCATTACATTTTCTCAGGTTTGACAGACTTTTGCCAAACTAGATAAGGTTACTGATTAATGTTGGGTCTGCAAGACAGACTCTGGGCAGCTATGCCGAGAGAAGCAAATCAATGGAGATGAGGTTGTGAAAGCTCTGGGAGGACCAGTTCTGACAGAGGTGGGCTGAATAATAGGTGTTTCAAGGAACGGAAGTTACTGAAGTCTGAGAAAATGTGGAGAGGCTATAGTAGATCACATAATGGGAACTTACATGATTGGGTAAGATGCATTTAGTTTGGTTTCAAACGATTGTAACATGCATATCTACTACCAAGCAAGATTTTTTTTTTCATGTGCGCTGATGAGCAACAAATACTTTTAGGGAATATTTTACCTGACCTGCCTTAGAATGAAATGAATTATTCCTTGGAGTGCCATTAACTGTAAAGAGAGCCTAGTGTGAGTAATTTGCATATGGATGCCTTTGTTATACATGTTTAATTTTGACAACATGGATCCAAGCCATTGGGTTTCTTTTATTTGATAAAGTGTGAGTAAAGAATTTTCATCACCATAGCACGCCAAGATGTCTCTAAAGTATATTTTACCCATCATGATTTAACAAGTCTTTCACATCAAAGGACATGACATCCTCAAAAGATGTCCTTCAAAAATCTTTATAAAGAGAGTACATAAAATTCACATATCAGCCTGACTGATGTCCAGATAGTTTTCTTCTACAGTTTTCAAAAGCTAGAGGTGTAGTGACCTCATTTTCCTTTGGATCTCGTTTCATCCTTTCAATAACTTTTGCCTATTCAAGTAACATAAATAGTTGTCCTTCTTCCAAATCCTTGGATATTTGGCCTACTAGAAGATTTGTATCTCCTTATTTTACATTCGTCTTTCCATGTCCTTCTGGGTTTGTGCTTAGGGATGAATTACTTGCTTCAGTATTTAATGAAAATGTGAACTATATCAATCAAAGTGTATAGCTCCCTTGTGTCCTTACTTACAGCTTTAGGTCACTCATGTACAGTAGTGATTTAATTGTCAATTTTCTATTCTTGCTACTCCATCTCCATAGGTTTTTTTTGGGGTTTTGTTTTATTTTTTTTTTTTTACAGAGAGGAGAGAGCTGGGACACTAAGCATTTCAGTGACAGTGTAAAATTGTCTAAACTCTCAACAAATATTTTCAGTAAGATTGATTACTTTTAATTATTTTGTTGTTGTTGTTGTTGAAGAAATACTTTGTTAAATACATGAATAAGGAATCCATTAAGGAATTCTAGAGTAAAATTTGTTCTATAGTTCATTGGTTGAGAAGTCTATTTTTTTATTTCTCTCTCAAATGACATCACTTTTTTGCTGCATGTTAGATGTCTACAGTATTTTAAAATCATTTACCATTCATTAAGGAAATTTATCTGAGCAGTTAGATACTCTTTTTTAATGTTTTTTAGTAAATAAAATACAGGTTCTGTAAATGTTTATTGTTTTCTCTCTATTTTTCTTTTCTGTGACAGAAAACTTGAATGGAAGACAGTTATCTATTTCTGTTTCCTCAATTTATACGAACACATATTTGCAGTAGTAGCTTAAACTTCAGCCTATATATGATCATAATGAGAAAAGATGCCTGCCTTTCCACAGTGCCATGTCTTTCCTCCAGCTTCTTAGAATTAACATGTAGGATCATGGTAAAACAATGCTGCAGCACCAGGGACATATGAGTTCTAAGTGGTGTTTAGTGGAGTAGGAGACAGCAGCAATACAATGCAGGTAGGATGTCCTCTTTTTTGTAAATTCCTTTATAAATTTGAAGCAACACTAGATTCTTTGAGTAAACACTACAACTCTAAACCAAGTTAGACATCTAGAAAAAAAAGATTAAGGTACTGACTAACTTTTTACCTAACAAGATACTTCAAATGGAAAAACCTCTGATCTTTCTACTTTCCAGTCACTGAATATCTGTGTTTAAGCATATACATAGCACCACAGGAGCCCCATGCTAGAAATGGCTGTCTTACAAATGGCATGACTGACCCTTAGCATTTTAAAGTCAGCATGTCTTCACTGAGTCCAAAGGATTTACTAAAGATGAGATATATCAAGTTCAGAAGAGTATACTTTTGAGTATACAGACTGATGCTGTTAGCAAACAAAGAATTAATGAATCTGTAGAAGTTTTCAAGCCAGTTTCCCTGGTGGAGAAAGGGAAACAGCTATCCGAAGGTTATTATTCTCCATTCTGGCATATAACAGTTATGACATACTTTAGATGTAAATAATCTTGCCAAATTTAAATATCTGGAACATGGTTATCTAGAGCTAGACTAGACCCTGTAAAGCTATCTTCAAGTTTAATGGAGAGAAAAAGGTACCCTTAGAGAACAATTCATCTATTCTGATTCAGAACACTAATGAGGTTAAGTCCTTTTCCAAAAATGCCTTTCTCTCCATTGATTATAAAAGGAAATAGTACTTAGAAATACACTAAGGTGTGTTACTACAACCTAGTTACATTGCATCACTAGCTGTAATTAGTCATGAACTCAAATAAATATGCAGGTTAAAATTTCTTTTAACAAAATTATACACAGAAGTTTGAGATTACAAAAACTGGCAAGTGTAAGCAAGACTAAAAAAAAGAAAATTATTTGTTGTTGAATTATGCTCTACTTTATTGTGCATCAATGAACTTATTTTGAGTTAAATGAATTATGCTAGTTTAAATTTACTCAAGATCTATAGATAATAAAATAAAATTCTAAAAATTCTCAAAATATTTATTTGTTTGGGAATTTGTGTCTGGTTTTGGTTTTTTGGGATTTTTTTGTCTATTTTTTAAAAAGTGCAGAATGTTCCCTATCTTAAATTACAGAGTTTCCTTCATAATAAAGAGATACATAGTAAATGAAGTTCTGCTTTACTGAGACAAACTAAGGAGTGAAAGAGAAAATGCAAGTCATCATTAGAACCCCTTGGTTAGAAAACATTTCAATACATCTAATTACAGGTAACAAAGAAGAAGTAACTATTGCTATTTAAGGTACACATAAAAGAAATCACGTACTATATTCAAAGTAACCAAACAACTTACATTTCAATCATTGAATCATAAACAGTAGAACTTTTCAAAATAATTAAAAGACAGCATTAGACCCACTCTTCAGACAGCATAAATTTTATTATCTCTGTGGCAATCTAGGAAGCTAGCTGAAGGTCTGGACTAATCCTATGAATATCCATAATTTACATCCCTGCTTTCTCTTATAACATTATTTATAATATTTTTTAAATTTCTGGTTCTCCTGGTACTGTTAGGAAAGTCAGTAAGTAATCTCTCTGTAGTTTATCAAACAAATAATTTTCAGTTGCAGATGATGGATTTTTTTTCTTATGACTGAATCAGAATTTTTATATATATCTGTCCTTTCCATGCAGCAAGGCAGTGTTAATTTTTCCCTTTTTTGTTTTGGTACTTGACACAATGTCAGAGATTTCCAATACATATAAAAAATAGCTACCTATTATCAATCCTTTTTCTGAAGTACTTATTCTAGGTTTCAAATGCCAATCCTGCCACAGAAATACTTTCCTAGTTACTTTTTAGTTACTACCTATGTAAACAAACAGTTTTTCCTTAACTTTACAGTTCATATAGAAAAAAAAAACCTGCTAAACTCCTGCGGAGAGGAAGTGATAGGCTTACCTCAGAAGAATAACATTCATCTAGCAGCCTCTCACTGTCTTTTTTAAATACCAGAAAGTTTCTTTTCAAACCCAAGATCATAAAATATGACAACTGCTGACAGAACTGCTATCTTTCTTTTAAACAGTTGTCCTGGGATGCTGAAGTTATACTGCTACTTCTGTGAAAATATGAAAATGTTATCTGTGAGTAGTGAGAAACAATTGTAGTAGGATTGAACTGCAGTAAGACCAAAAGTCAATTTTTTGCCATTGGAGCAAAATAGTAATGTAAGTTCAGGATTTACTTGGAAGTCATAACTACTAGTTTGCCTATCATTGATATTACTTGAGGATTAGCAGTGAAATGTCTTACAAGAATGAAATTTGTATATGGAAAGTAGATTGCTTAAAAGGTGTTGAAAACAAATAGAAATTAATTGAAGAAATTTGAAATCTTCCTATTCATCCTATAGTTTCATTGTATCAGATTACACAGTTTAGCTGGTTTCACTGTGTATGTTTAGGAGATCCTTCTGTGTGTATGTGTTAATTTCCATAAACCTCCTGCCCTTTTCCAGATTTAGCCAGATTTGACTCATCCTGGATAGCATAATCTCAGTGGATTTATATAACAGAAGAAGATGCTGTCCAAAGTGAATAGTAGTCTCAGAAGTTGTCCCCAAACATTCAGATTTAACACAATTCTGAGTACTTTATTCATGTCAACAGGGTTTCTTCTCTACTGAACTACTGCTTTATTTAGCTATGGTAATGTAATCTGAGTCATTACAATTTTAGATGGATGGTTTAACTTTGCTTTAGAAAATTAAGATACCAAATGTCTGATGTTTTAGAGAAAGGTCGGGATTCTTTCTTTAATAAAATAGTCTTTGTTATAGTTGAAATTAACAAAAATATGTATTAAGCTCCACACATATGGCACAGATTAGAAAACTTCTAGCATGCAGCTTTGATTGGTAGGTTAATATTCTAATGTGATAGATTAATCAATGTAAACCACATAGCTCAGTTGAAACTGCCGCTCCAAATTGCCAATTTCATCTTCATCCAGCAGAGAAAATGCCAACCTTTCTCTCCGCAGTAAAATCTTCTTGTTATAACAATGGAGCAACTCCAGAGTTACTGTTATTGTGAAACATCTGGTAACTACAAGATGCAGCTCCTGTGAGATAATCACATCCCTGTAAAATTAGGAGAACTTACTGAACTTTCTTGTATTTCATGTTTTGCAATACCCCTGAGTGTGGTTGGCTCATAATTCCGTAATCACTTTGCCTCTGCACCAGAAATGAAACTGCAGATGCTAGAATTTGCTATAATGGGCTCTGCTTAACATAAATAAATTATCAAAATAACAGTATTGTTCATATATAAAATATATACAACATAATAAATACCATGGGATTGAAAGTTGCTGGGAAAACACTAAAATAGGTGCAGAAGGCCTCATTATGGACATCATTAAAAATAGATCAGGAGATAGAAAAGTGGAAAAAAAAAAACCCAACAAAAAAAAA